>NC_083421.1:896300-1054734 GCF_020745735.1 Hemiscyllium ocellatum | reverse complement strand
CTCTCGTCCTCTCTCTCTGTCTCGTCCCCCTCCCTCTCTCTCTCGACCCATCCCTCTCTTTCTCGACCCCTCCCTCTCTCTCTCAACCCCTTCCTCTCTCTCACACACCCCTCCCTCTCTCTCTTGCCCCGTCTGTTTTCTCTCTCGCCCCCTCCTGCACTGTCTCTCACCCCTTCCCTCTTTCTCTCGCCCCTTCCCCCTCTCTCGTCCCCATCCAAACTCTCTCGCACCGTCCCTCTCTCTGTCTCACCCCTCTCTCTCACGCCACCTCCCTCTCTCTCTTGCCTCCCTCCTTCTCACTCTCACCTCCCTTCCTCTTTTTCACGCCCCCTCCCTCTCTCTCACCCCCTCCCCCTCTCTTGCCCACCTCCCACCTCTCTTGCCCACCTCCCTCTCTCTCTCTTGGCCCCTCCCTCTATCTCTTGACCCCTCCCTCTCTTTCTCGCCCCCTCCCTCTCTCTCTCACCCCCTTCCCTCTCTCTCACCCCCGCCCTCTCTCTCTCGCCCCCTTTCTCTACATCTCGCCCTCCTTCCATCTCACGCCCCCACCCTCACTCTCTCTCGCCCCCTCCCTCTCTCGCTCACCTCCTCCCTCTCTCTCTCCCGCCCCTCACTCTCGCTCTCACCCCATCTCTCTTGCCCACTCCCTCGCTCTCTCTCGCACCCTCTCTCTCTCTTGCCTCTCTCTCTCACACACCACTTCCCTCTCACTTTCACCCCTCCCTTTCTCTCTCGCCCCTACCTCTCTCTCTCGCCCCCACCTCTCTCTTTCACGCCCCCTCCCTCATTCTGTCTCTCCCCGTCCCTCTCTCTCACCACCCCTATCTCTCTTTCCCCCTCCCACTGTCTCTCTCTCTCTCTCTCACTTGCACCCTCCCTCTCTCTCGTCCCCCTCGTTCTCTCTCTCTCTGTCTGTCTCTCTCTCTCTCACACACCCCACACTCTCTCTCTGGCCCCCGCTGTCTCTCACTCGCTACCTCCCTCTCTGTCCCTGACCCCTTCCCTCTTTCTCTCGCCCCTCCGTCTCTCTCTCTCACCCCCAACCACTCTCTCTCGCCCCCACCTCTCTCACTCTCACGCCCTCCCTCTCTCTCTCTCTCTCGCCTCCCTTCCGCTCTTTCACGCCCCCTCCCTCTCTTGCTCTCCCCCTCCCTCTATCTCTCTCTCTTGTCCACTCACTCTCTCTCTCGCCTCCCCCTCTCGATTCCTTTCTCTCACTCTCATACCCTCCCACTCCCTCTCTCTTGACCCCCTCCCTTTTTCTCTCTCACACCCCTCTCTCGCCCACACCTCCCTCTCTCTTGCCCCCTCCCTCTCTCGCACCCCTCCCTCTCTCGCCCGCCCACTCCCTCTCTCTCGCCCCCTCCCTCACTCTCGCCCCCTTCCTCTCCCTCTCACCGCCCTCTCTCTCTCTCCTCCCTCCCCCCCCTCTCTCTCTCGCCACCTCCCTCTACCTTTCTCTCTCTCGCCCCCTCCCTCCCTCTCTCTCGCCCCCTCCCTCCCCCTCTCTCACCCCCTCCCTCTCTCTCTCGCCCCCTCTCTCTATCTCTCTTCAACCCCCTCCCTCCCTCTCACACCCCCTCTCTCTCTCGCCCACTACCTCTGTCTCTCTCTCGCCCTCTCTCTCTCTCTCACTCTCTTTCAGCCCCTCCCTCTCTCTCGATTGACCCGTCCCTCCCTATCTCGACCCCTTCTCTCTCTCGCCCGGTACCTCTCTCTCCCTCGCCCCGTCCCTCTCTCTCGCACCCTCCCTCTCTCTCTCTCTCGCCACCTCCCACCTCTCTTGCCCACCTCCCACCTCTCTTGCCCACCTCCCTCTCTCTCTCTTGGCCCCTCCATTTCTCTCGCCCCCTCCCTCTCTCACGCCCCCCTCCCTCTCTCTCACCCCCTCCCTCTCTCTCGCCCCCTTTCTCTACATCTCGCCCTCTTTCCATCTCACGTACCCATCCTCACTCTCTCTCGCCCCCTCCCTCTCTCTCTCACCTCCTCCCTCTCTCTGTCCCGCCCCTCACCCTCGCTCTCACCCCCATCTCTCTTGCCCACCCCCTCGCACTCTTTCGCACACTCCCTCTCTCTCTTGCCACTCTCTCTCACACACCACTTCCCTTCACTGTCACCCCCTCCCTTTCTCTCTCGCCCCCTACCTCTCCCTCTTGCCCCCACCTCTCTCTTTCACGCCGCCTCCCTCATTCTGTCTCTCTCTGTCTCTCTCTCACACACACACACCCTCCCTCTCCCTCTCTACCTCCCTCTCTCTCGCCCCCTCCCTCACTCTCTCGCCCCTCTCTGTTTCTCTTCCCCCCGCCCTCCCTCTCACACCCCTCTCTCTCTCGCCACTACCTCTCTCTCTCTCGCCCCCTCCCCCTCTCTCTCTTTCAGCACCTCCCTCTCTCTCTCTCTATTGACCCGTCCCTCCCTCTCTCGCCCCCTCTCTCTCTTACCCCCTCCCACTCTCTCTCTTCCCCCCTCCCTCTCACACCCCTCTCTCTCGCCCACTACCGCTATCTCTCTCGCCCCCCACCCTCTCTCTTGACCCCCCTCCCTCTCTCTCGTCCCCCTCCCACGTGCTCTCATCCCCCTCCCTCTGTCAACCCCTCTCTCTCTCTCATCCCCTTCTCTGTCTCGCCCCAATCCCCCTCTCTCTCTCACCCCCTCCGTCTTTTCCTCTCTCTCTCGCCCCCTCCATCTCTCTCTCGCCCCTATCTCTCTCTCGCTCTCGTCCCCCTCCCTCTCTCGCTCTCGTCCCCGTCCCTTTCTTTCTCTCGTCCCCCTCCCTCTCTCTTTCATCCCACTCCCTCTCTCTCACGACTCCTCATTCTCACTTTCTCGCCCCCCTTCCTATCTCTCTCACCCCCTCCATCTCTCTCGCCCCCTCTCTCTCTCTCGCCTCCTTCTTTCTCTCTCTTGATACGCTCCCTGTCTCTCTCTCACCCACTCTCGCTCTCGTCCCCCTCCCTCTCTCTCTCGCCCACTCTCTTTCTCTCACCCGTCCTCTCTCTGTCGCCCCTTTCTCTCTCGACCCTCCCTCTCTCCCCCATCCCTCTCTCTCGCACCCCTCCCTCTCTCTCTCACGTACCCCTCCCTCTCTCGTCTCCCTCCCTCTTTCGCCCCCTCTCTCTCTCGCCCCCTCCCTCTCTCTCTTGCCCCCACCCTCTCTGGCTCTGGCCCCCTACCTCTCACTCTCTCGCCCCCCTCTCTATTTCGGTCACCCCTCCCTCTCTCCTTTCCTCGCCCCCTCCCTCTCCCACCCCCTCTCTCTCTCGGCCCCACCCTCTCTCGCCCCCTCTCTCGCAACCCGTCCCTCTCTCTCTCACTCCCCATCCCACTCTCTCTCCGCCTCTCTTTTTCTCCGCCTCCCTCTCCATCTCTCACCCCCTTCCTCCCTCTCTCTCGTCCCCCTCCTCTCTCTCCTCCCCACCCCTATCTCTCTCAACCCCCTCCATTTCGGTCACCCCCTCCCACTCTCTCTCCTCCCCCTCCCTCTGTCTCTCAATACCTCCCTCTGTCTCATGCCCCTCCCTCTCTCTCTCACGCCCCCACACTCTTTTGCTCGCCTCTGTCTCTCTCTCTCTCGCCCCCTCTCCTTTTCTCACCCCCTCTCTCTCTCGTTCACCTCCCTTTCTCTATCTCGCCTGCCCTCCCATTCTGTCACTCGTCCCCGTCCCTGCCCCCCTCTCTCTCGTCCCCCTCCCTCTCTCTCTCGCCCCTTCCATCTCTCTCTTGAGCCCCCTCTCTCCCCCCTCTCTCTCACCCCCTCTGTCTCTCGTCCACCTCCCTCTCTCTCTCTCGCCCCCTCTCTCTCTCTCGCCCTCTCTCTCTCTCGCCCTGTCTCTCTCCCTCGCCCTGTCTCTCTCCCTCGCCCCCCCCTTCTCGCCCCCCTCTCTCTGTCGCCCGTCTCTCTCTCTCTCTCTCTCTCTCTCTCTCTCTCTCTCTCTCTCTCTCTCTCTCTCTCTCTCTCTCTCAATCGCCTCTCTCTCTCTCGCCTCTCTCTGTCTTTCTCTCTGTCGGTCGCCCTTCTCGCTCTCCACCTCTCTCGGTGTCTCTCTCTTCCCACCTCCCTCTCTTTCCTTCTGACTGAATCTGTCTCCCTCTTGTCCCTCCCTCCCTGTCTCTCTGACATACTCTGGTCCTTTCCTTTCCCTCTGTCCCAGAGAATGGGGGTGTTTGGGAGTGAGGCTGCATGTGGGGGTGGGGGTGAGATGTGGCAGTTGGGGAAAATGGGGTAGAGATGGAATTGTGGGAGGGAGACTGAGACGGCATGAGAGAGGGGGGGAGAGGGAAGAGTGGAAGCAGGTGGAGAAACCGGGGGTGGCGGGGGCGTGTGAGAGAGAGGGGGATGAGGTGAGGTTTGAGAAAGAGAGTATGTGCTGCGAGAGAGAGAGAGAGAGATAGAGGATTCAGGAGAAAGAGTAGGGGAGAGGTAATGGGGAGGCCAGGTTGGAGTCGGGGGGACAGAGGGAGTTAACCCCAGCTCCAGAGCTCAGGGCGCGGTGCCCTCCTCTTCCCTGAGGACCAGGACTTGGGGCTGAGTCTGTCTCTCTCCAGCTCAGCTTCTCCAACACAAAGCCACACAACAACATCGTTCACTCTGCTGCTTGGCACGCTTTAATCAAATGGAAGTGATGGATTCCGTCAGTGGGATGGTGCCTTTTCTCACTGGCCCCTGAGTTGTGAGAAATATTGAAATGTTTCCCTGTATCCCCCCTGTGGGATAAGGATGGACAAACCAGCGCTCCCCTCAGTCTGTTACCATAGCGACAGGCTGCTCCATCACTGAAACACTGAACTGAAATGAGAAAATCCCGGATGGTGTGATTAATGAGGGAATTTGATGGATGGATGGATTTGGGTGAAGGGATACTTCAGCACCTTCTTCAGCTGCTGCCGGAACTTAGTCTGGGTCACGGCATAAATCGCGGTGTTTGTGCAGCAACTGAGGAGCTGCAGCATGAAGCCCAATTCCTGCACAAAAAAATCGAGATACACAGACCGATACCCAATAAACCACATCCGTCTCAATATAGAAAACAGCATTAACATTGACCATAACAGGATGAAATTGGCCGAGATCACAAACAGTAAAATGATGGATTTTTTTCGGTTTCTCATTTCAGTGTCAGACTGAGCGTCCCCATTGGTGTGAGCGCGGAGTCTCCTGCGGGCTCTGCTGGTCACTAAAATGTGTCTGACGGTGAGAACATTGAGCAGCAGAATCAGGAGAAATGGGACACACGGGGTTAGAATGTGGTGGAGGAACTCGATTGTGCCCCAGACATTGGAGAATAGTACAGCGTTTGTTACATCACAAAACCAGGGATTGTTCGCCAGCCGATACCGAGCCGTGAGAATAAAATACCAGGAAATGTTCTTTAAACAGCTCAGCACAGTCAATGCTCCCAGAACCACAGCCGCCGTTTTCTCACTGCAATATTTACTTTTCAGCTTCTGGCAACAAATGGCCACAAACCGATCAAAGGTGAAAGTGACGGTGAACCAGACAGAGCAGTCAGTGGCTGCATAAAGCAGGACGGCGTGGATATTACACACGGGGACGGAGTACAGGAAATAAAACTGTTCCCGATAAACAATGGGAATGTGTCTCAGGATCAGGTCGAAGATAATGACCAGGAGATCCGCCATTACCATGACCTCCAGGTAAAGTCTGACACATGGAGACAATCCACAATCTTTATAAAGCAGGACGTAGATGGTCACTACGTTAACTGTGAGGAAGGAAAACAAACCCATTATCTATCAGCCTGGAGGCAAAGGGACCCGTTTGATCGGGGACCCAGTGAGATTTTCAAATGTGTCCCTGTATTCAGGGATTTATTAAAATAATTGGAGCTGGAATAACAAATGTGAAGGTCGGAATTACTGACAAAAATGTGACATAAACCAGAAGAAACCCTCCATCCCCAAACACACAGAGACAAATCCATAAGGACAGATGATTTCTAGAACATTCCCACACACCCGATCACTCGAGAGCAGACACAGGTCACTCCTTCCCAGTTCCTAATACGGAGGGTGGAAACATTGCTGTCCTGAAGGATTCTCTCTCCCAGTTTCCTGAAGACAGACGGAGTTTGGGATTCCTGTATTTTGGTCTAAATTGTGATCGATCCTGTGTTGTGAAGAAATGTAAACGCAGGGAAAACGTATTCACTCCTTTAACTGCCTGAGGAGCCTTCGGAACAGTGTCTCCTTCTCCCTGGAACGGGATCTCTTCCCTCAGGATCTTATCGTTTGTTCAATTCACTGACGTCCGGCCGTTCACAAACAAACAACGTCAGGGACAGAACGTTCCGGGGAATGTCAGTTATAGAATGTCAGGGACAGAATATTCCGGGGAACACCTTGACCTGTCCATCACCTTTCCCCCATACCCACCCCACCAACATGATGTACTGTGCACAGGCTATATATCCATCCAGCGTGGGGAGTTGCATAAACCACATCATTGCATTATCTATAAACCTCAGCCAGACAGTCTGTTAAGCAAAGAGATCTGTGCAATAGTGTGTACCCCACCCCAGTGCATTGATCTGTAACCCAGTAGCAGTTACCCTCCCAGCATGTAGGTCTGTGTACACCACCCAATGCATTGATCTGTAACCCAGGGGCAGTTACCCTCCCAGCATGTAGGACTGTGTACCCCACCCCAGTGCATTGATCTGTAACCCAGGAGCAGTTACCCTCCCGGCATGTAGGGCTGTGTACACCACCCCAGTGCATTGATCTGTAACGCTGTGTTAGATCCCTGCCCAGTCTGGGGAAGCTTGCAGCCCATGCTGGAAGTGACAGGATGTGCAGCTCCCACCCATTTACATCTCCATATCTCCATTGTGCCCTGACAATGGGGTGCTGTGGGTGTGAACATCCCTGCCAGGGAGAGATGGAGGGGGAATCCGTTTAAATATCACCACATGGGAGGGGTTTGGGGTATAGACAGAGAGGGGGAGACTGAGACACAGTGTCATGGACGGATGTGTTCCCAGGTTTCAGAATGCTGAAATGTAGACACTTCGATAGCATCCGTTAACATGAGCCAGTCTTCCCAGGAAAGATGGGAAAAAGGGAGATTGGTGTGAGGTGAAATGATGGAGAGTTTTGGATGAACATTTGTTCTCCAGCTTTGTGAATGGGAGCAGTTTCAACAGAATCTATGACTCACCAGGCTGATTCTAACAATGATTTGGCTCAGTGCCATTTTCATTGAGTGTGACAGAGGGATTATCTGTACGAGGCCAAGCTAGATTCCTGGTGCTATCTTATCCAACACAACTCATTGACTACCCACAGAACCCTCTCCCACCATATTGTGTCCCTCTCATTCAATACCAGCCCGATTCTCCCACCCATCATGGCTGGAGGGACTCACAGTCACCCGGGTGCCCCTGGATATTCCATGACCTCTGGCACTGGTGACATCTTTGAAAGGCCAATGGGCACACAGTTGAGATTTCTGAGCTTGGAGCTACCTTGCACAGTTTACCCCGAGCATGGCAGATAAGGGGCAATTAAACCACGGTTTGTCGACAGGGGCATGGAGGTCCTGGTGGATGGGCTAGTACAGAGGGGGACCATTCACGTCCCAGAGGGAGCCACACCACCAGACCCACCGAGCATGGTCTGTGCACCCCACCCAGCTCAGTGCAGTATCTGCGGTCTGAGGAAATGTCCAGCAATACAGGACAAGCATCAATAACCTTCCCCGCTCTGTCAGGATAAGGGTCACAATTTTCTCTCTGCTCCCTAACACTCACGGTATATCTGTTATAGCACCGACCCCCAAATAAGGCTAATGCTCCACCACTGTCACTGCTGCATGCAGCACCTCTCTCTCTCTGTCTCTGTCTCTCTCTCTTTCAGGAGAAACAGCCTGGAATAGGACAGAAAGGGCTAAGCCGGGTGGTGGAGTGCCCGATATCCGTTCCTTCACTCCCCTCCCCCCACCATGTGGGGTGGACCCTGGTACGAGCTGGAGAGGACCGGGACGCCTCGAGTGGGGAGTCTGAAACATCCATGTCCCACCGACCGAGGAAGGAGAAATGTTCAGTGAAGGACAACTCTCACTTTAAACCCACTGGCAGCTCCGTTTCCTCCCGGCACAACTTAGAAGCCGTGGCCCTGATGCCATCTCCCTTCTGTGTCGAGCTGGTACAAATGGAATCCCCACGGTCTCGGGGGCAGGAGGGTGGGCTCACAACACATCGTCACCACCACCTCCCAGGAAGGGAGCATCGAGACTCCCTCCTTCACCTCCCCCTGTAAACAGCTCAGATACTGAAACTAATCTGTGATAGTTACTGCTCTTCCCACTTGTCCTGACATCTTCAACAATCTGTGCTCATATACACGCAGCTCTCTCTGTTCCTGCAGCCCCTTTTTAACGGCACAGCCTGTTTTAAACTGTCTTTCTTTATCGTTCCTACCAAAGTGCATCACCTCACACTGCTCTGCAATGATCCCCGTCTACCAGCGTGTCACTATCCTGTAAGAGTTCCACACTGTCCTCCATAGACTTTACAATTCTTGCAGGTTTGGTACCATTTACAAACATTGAGATTGTCATAGTGTCACAGTCCCCATGAAACAACTGAAATCCTGCCCCACACACCGGAGTGTGAGCAAGTGAAATACAGATATATTCCCAAGGACAGAGTCAAATAATAACATACTGTCAATGGAGCAACACAAATCCTGATACATACGAGACAGAGTAGATGAAATATTGACAAACCACAGAGCAAGAGAAATTCTGATAGGTTCCACTTATCTATATTCATCAGGGTATAATGGGATGAAGTTGGAAGTGTGTACTGTACTTTAAGAGAGAGTGAATGCTGCTCTGAACTGAGAGCTTACAAGTACCTGTGATATGAGAGGATGGCAGACCCAGAAGCAGCATATTACTGTAGAGCTGGAGTTGGGTTATAAGCAGTTAAGAGATAGAGGGTCTCTTTCAGTTCACTTTCAGTGTTAAAAAATATATTGTTGTTTTTAATTAAACAGTGGAATTTGGGAGTTCTCTGTCACTCATATTTTAACAGCTTATGAGGCGAATTGAGCATTTGTTTATGTTTAGTTTAAGTTACCAGATGAGATCTATGCCGTGTCCTAACAATTGCTGTGTGTGTATCTGTGTGGGACAGGTCTGGATTTCTCTGTGGTGCTGAAAGTGATGCAATGCCACCCTCTGCTGGCTTCCACCCGCCACTGCACCGGCATTGGCAGAGGGTGAAAACCAACTGGGATACATTCAAAGAGGGGGAGGGAGAGGGCAGCTGCTCACAGCACCATCCAAACTGATGTCTTATCCATGGACTAGTCTAAATGTCCTTTAAACGTTGTAACTGTCCCTGTTTTCACCACCTGCTCTGGAAGTTCATTCCACACACAAGCCAGATTCTGTCTCAAATAATTACCTCTCATGACTTTTGGAAATCTTTTTTTCTCGCACCTTAAAATATAACTCAGTTTTGAATCCCCAACTCTAGGGAAAAGACATCAGCCCTTCAGCTTATCTGTACCCCTCATTATTTTATAAACCTCTGCAAAGTTACCTCTCCGTCTCATACTCTCCAGTGAAAAATGTCCCAGCCGATCCAGCCTCTCCTTCTAGCTCAATCCCTCCATTTCCAGCAACATCCAGGTTAATCTCTTCTGAACCCTCTCCAGCTGAATAATATCAAGGTCAATAATATCAAAATGAATAGTCAATGTATTTTATAAGGGGGTAATGGAGACCAAAACTAGAAGACATATTTGTAAGGTAAGATGGGAAACATTTAAAAGTGACCTAAGGGCAGCTTTTTCACCCAGAGGGTGGTGTGCCTATGGAATGAGCGGGCAGGATGTCCAGACTGGACACAGTATTCCAGAAGAGGTCTTACCAATGTTCTGTACAACCTCCACATGACGTCCCAATTCCGATACTCAAAGGTCTGACCAATGAAGATAAGTGTGTTAAACACCTTCTTTACCACACTACCTATATGAGATGCAAATTTTAAAGAATTATACCTGATGACCGAGGTCTCTGTTCTACAACACTACCACAGGCTCTGCGTTTAATTGTATAAGTCCAACTCTTGTTGGATTTACCAAATCCAATACCTCGCATTAGTCCAAACTAAAATCCATCTGCCACGCCTCGGCCAGTGAGTGATATTACCACCTCCTCACCTTCCCCGTTTAATTTTAAAATGCCCACCCCTCTCCAGGAGGCCTGCACACTCCGGCCTTGATTTTCACAAAGACCCTGAGCTTGGTTTGCCTTGTGTGGTTAGAGGGAGGAGGGACGGATTGCAGACACAGTCAGTGGGGAGGAGAGGCTGGACAGTAATCAGTGCCCTGGTATCATTTCATGTTTTAGGCAGAGTGCAGACACACTTGAGAGTTGGGTTATATTGATTGGTGTTTTAGGACCAGAAATTATGGTCTTTCTCCGTGTCTGGTATTCAGTAATAAATATCTATTTGAGACCCTTCATTGGGCAGAGTGTTTCTGCAGGATTTCTTTCCCTAATATTGCAGACTACAGATAATAGCGATTAAAGATGTTCATAGTTAATTTCGATCTTGCCCTTGTTTAACAAAACAAAATGTTTTGTGTAGTTCAGTAATGGTAACCTGATTATAATAAAGCCACACCGAGATGAACGCTGCCCCTTATAATGTGACCCAAAATCTGGGTATAGTAGTGTAGTGGGTAGTGTCCCTGACTCTGAGCCAGAGCTCTGGGTTTGATTCCAATTCCTGAAATTGTTTGGTAGTGTTCCTAGCTCTGGACCAGAAGGTGTGCATTCATGTCCTGCCTGTTACAGAGGTGTGTCACAGCATGTCATAACAGACTGATGAACAAACACACAGGAGAATAATGTTACAGCTTTATGGGTATTGCTGAGTGGTGCTCGTGTCCCTACCTCCGGGCACAAAGGTCTAGGTGTAAATCCCACAGAAGTGTCTTCTAATATATCTGAACAAACTGATTAAACTGGTTTAGAATTGTGACTTGATGCAGAATGAACAGGTGTCAGTGTTGAATTTCAGCATTTCGGCCCGGGATTATTGAAAGTACAGCCATTCGTGTTGATTGAAGTCACATTTCGCAGCAGTAAAGGTTTATAAAATCAGAACGGTCATGGATAGGGTTTGTAGTCAAGGTTTTTCCACAGGTTAGGGGCGTTGAAAAACTAGAGGACATTGGTGGAAAGTGAGAGGGGAAAGATTTTGAAGAGGCCGAAGGGGCACCTTTTCACACAGTGGGTGGTGTGCGTATGGAATGAGCTGCCAGAGGAAGTGGTGGAGGCTGGTACAACTACATCATGTAAAAGGCATCTGGATGCTGACAGACCTGGTGAGCTTTTCCAGCAATTTCTGTATTTGTTAAAAACACAACATTCATTTTAACGCAGGTATCTGTGTTAGCTGTTAGGATACAGAATTGGCTGGCCAACAGAAGACAGCGAGTGGTAGTGGAAGGAAAATATTCTGCCGGGAAGCCAGTGGTGAGTGGTGTTACACAAGGCTCTGTCCTTGGGCATCTACTCTTTGTAATTTTTATTAATGACTTGGATGAGGGCATTGAAGGATGGGTCAGCAAGTTTGCAGATGACACAAAGGTTGGAGGTGTCGTTGACAGTATAGAGGGCTGTTGTCGGCTGCAGCGGGACATTGACAGGATGCAGAGATGGGCTGAGAGGTATCAGACGGAGTTCAACCTGGATAAATGAGAGGTGATGCATTTTGGAAGGTCGAATTTGAAAGCTGAGTACAGGATTAAGGATAGGATTCTTGGCAGTGTGAAGGAACAGAGAGATCTTGGTGTGCAGGTACATAGATCTCTTAAAATGGCCACCCAAGTGGACAGGGTTGTTAAGAAAGCATATGGTGTTTTGGCTTTCATTAACAGGGGGATTGAGTTTAAGGGTCATGGAATCTTGTTGCAGCTCTATAAAACTTTAGTTCGAACGCACTTGGAATACTGCGTCCAGTTCTGGTCAGCCTATTGTAGGAAAGATGTGGATGCTTTGGAGAGGGTTCAGAGGAAATTTACCAGGATGCTGCCTGGACTGGAGGGCTCACCTTGTGAAGAGAGGGCGACTTAGCTCGGACTTTTTTCATTGGAGAAAAGGAGGAGGAGAGGGGACCTAATTGAGGTATTCAAGATAATGAGAGGCATAGATACAGTCGAAAGCTAGAGACTATTTCCCAGGGCAGAAATGACTAACACGAAGGGTCATAGTTTTAAGCTGGTTGGAGGAAAGTATAGAGGGGATGTCAGAGGCGGGTTCTTTACACAGAGAGTTGTGAGAGCATGGAATGCGTTGCCAGCAGCAGTTGTGGAGGCAGGGTCATTGGGGACATTTAAGAGATTGCTGGATGTGCATATGGTCACAGAAATTTAAGGGTGCATATATGAGGATCAGTGGTCGGCACAACATCGTGGGCTGAAGGGCCTGTTCTGTGCTGGACTGTTATATGTTCTATGTATTCTGAATACATTCAACATTTTATGTTTTCATGACGCAGGGACATATAAAAATATCTTCAAATTGACCGAGACCATTTTCTGCTCAGGGTATGGCTCTGTGTATGACAGCAGCAATGATGCACTGACATGGAACAGGGAATGTGATGGAGACATAGTTTGGACAATGTTCAAGGAGACCTCACAATGTCCAGTTTGAGAGAGAATGACATTATTGTGTGATTCAACTCAGAGAGGGAGAAAATGTCATCTGCCCGAGAAGAATCGGCCGATTGCACTCTCTCTCCTTCATTATTCCTCATCACAGTAACGTGTATGAGCTAAAACAAAACTCTACTGTTATTGTTACCATTCTTATTTTTATAGAATCCCTGCAGTGTGGAAACAAGCCCTTTGGCCCAACAAGTCCATACTAACCCTCCAAAGTGTAACCTTCCCATGCCCTTACAGTTACCACTGACGAGTGCACCTAAAGTAGAAATCGCTGAACACTATGGACTATTTGACCAATCCACTTGAATTATACAGCTTTGGGCTGTGGGAGGAAACGGGAGCACCCATCAGAAGCTCATGCAGACAAGGGGAGAAGATGCAAACTCCACACAGATAGTCGCCCGAGGCTGGAATTGAACTCATGCCCCTGATGCTGTGATGGAACAGTGCGAACTACTGAGCCACTGTGCTAACCTGGAACCTCCTGCCTGCCTAATGCAAAGGGAATTCAGCCAAATCCAACTCTCCCAGGATAAAATCCCATTGCTAGCAGCTGTGTGAGTACAATATCTTCAGAAGCAGAATAACATTTTGGACAATCTCTCAATTTTTCCTTTTGTCATTAGCTGCACTGATATTTGGACAAGGTTCTATCAACGTGATATTGCAGAGATTCTGTTTATTTGTGTGTGTGTGTGTGTGTGTGTGTCAGTGTGTTTGGAACGGGAAATATCGATTCTTTATTTGTAATACCCAAGCAGTTTGCCATTCAGCATTCCATCATAGTTGGAGTAACATTGCTCTGGATCATAAACGTGCTATTTGAGCAGATTAAAGGAACCAGCCTGACTTGTTCCTAAAATTGACCCTGACGCAGTCTGAGACCAATATCATCGGCCATATCACCGACCTGGTTACATTTAACATTTGTTGTGAGCAGTGGAGGAGTGGGACGAGAAATGGGACCGGTGAGCCTGATATCGGTGATGGGTAAGTTGTTGGAGGGAATTCTGAGGGAAGGCAAGGGCTGATCGGGGTCGTCAACGTGGCTTTCTGCATGGGAAATCATGCCTCATTAATTTGGTTGAGTTTTATGAAGAGTTGAGAAAGAAGATTGATGAAGGCAGTTTAGTAGACATTGTCTATATGGACATCAGCAAGGTGTTAATAACATTCCGATTGGTAGGCAGATTAGTAAGGTTCGGTCACATGGGATACAGAAGAAGCTAGTCACAATTGACTGAAGGAAGAGGGGTATTTTTCAGACTGGAGGCTTGTGAGCAGAAATTATACACTTAATTGTAAGGGCCTGGGGAGTATTGTGAAACAAACGGACATAGGGCTGCAGGTATATTGTTCTTTGAAAGTGGAGTCGAATGCAGACAGTGCGGTACAGAACACATTTTACACATTTGCCTTAATCAGTCAGAGCATTGAGTATATGAGTTGTGGTGGCATGTTGCATCTGTATAGGATTTTGGTGAGGCCACTTTAAGAATACTGCGTACAACTCGGTTTTCTGCAGAAAAGATTTACACGGATGTCCCAGGACTGGAGGTTTGAGCTTTAGGGAGAGGTTGATTAGTTTGAGGTGTTTCCCCCTGGAGTGTCAGAGGCTGAAGGGTGACATTATAGAGGTTTATAAAACCAGCAGGGGCATGGATATTCTGAACATCCATGTTCTGCTCCCCAAGGTAGGGGAGATCAGAACAGGAGAGCATAGGTTGAAGGGGAGAGGGCGAATGATTTCGAAGGGATGTGAAGTTAAATGTTCCACACAGAGAGTGATGTGTGTACATAAAGTGCTGTCAGAGGAAATGGTGAAGGCGGTTACAATCGCACATTTAAAAAGTATCTGAAAGAGGAGGGATATTGGCCAAATGCTGGCAAATGGGACTGGATCAGATTTGATATCTGATCGGCGTGAATACAATGGATTAACGGGTCTGTTTCTACTCTGCATGACTCTGATTCTATAAGAGGGATGACAAAAAATTCTGAAAGTACTTTTCAAATCAGAATCCTCTTCACTGGAAGTTTATCATGCCCCCATGTTCATATTGATCGAAAGTTGCGTTAGTGAAATATATGACAGAGAACTGAGTCATGGATAAGGAAAGTGGGGCTGAGTCCACAACCTGATCAGCCACAATCTTAGTGTCTGGTGGAGAAGGTTCAATATATCAAATGATTCACTCCTGTCCCTCAATCCCATGTTCCTGTGTTCCATTGAGCCCATTAAACCTGTTAGGCAGGAGCATTTAGAGACTACTTACTTCTATAACCTGGTGCACAGAAACAGAGGAGATCATTCGGCCCTTCAAGACTGTCCCACATGCTTTGAGGTGATTTGAGAAATGTAATTGTAAAACCCAGCCTGGGTATGAAAGAGGCCCCTCATCTCTCTTTACAGAGCTTCCCCTCTCTGAAACTTGTGCTCCATTTGTGGGTCATGTTGTAGACCCAAATTCACTATGAACACAGCCCCCATACCTCACCCAGCGATGGCTCACAAAATCCTCTTGTCTCCCTGATGGCAACATTCAATAACAGAACATTCATGCAAATATCACCCACTAACTTTCTAAGAACAGAATGTGAGAACATTAGAACAGGGGCAGGTCGTTCACTCCCCAAACCTGCCTTGCCCTTCACTCAGATCATGACTGATGTGCTCTTGGTCTGAAATCCTCTTTCATTCCCAATTCTTCATCGCCCTCAACTCTCTGACAGGTCAATATCCATCTACCTCCTCTTCAAATACTTTCAGTCGTCGAGCTCGCCTAACACTCTTGAGAAGAGAAATCCTGACATTCAATGCCACCTGTTTGAAGAAAACCCTTGCTGCTCCTATACCATGGCTTATTGATATGAACAAAAGAGGTTGACACAAGTGTCCAGGTAAAAATGACTGGCCCTGATATCAAGGCAGTGGTTGACTTCTGTTGACATCAAGGAGCTTAACAAATCTGAACTTAATGGGAATCAGAGAAAACTCTCCAGTGTTTGGAGTCAAATGTGGCACAAAGGACGTTGTTCATCATCTCAGTCCTGGGTCACCTCTGTGGGAGACCCTCAGGGTAGCTTCGTCTTCACAAACATCTTCAGCTGCTTCATCAATGTCTCCCCACTCTCACCCTCCTCACCATAAGATCAGAAGTGGGGATGGTCACTGAGGATTCCACAATGTTCAGAATAATTTGACGCCCCCATCAGCTCCTGAACTGGACTGTGTCCATGTGCAGCAAGACATGGACTCCATTGAAGCTTGTGCTTTTAAAGAGTCCGTAACATTCATATAAAGGACTGTCTGAAACTGCACATTGCCACAGTAAAATAAGAGTTCATTCCGCACCTCACACTGGTTTCACAGGAATATGAGGAAGTCGTTCATCCCATTAACACTGTTGGAGAAGAACAGGACAGCCCATTCAGTGCCTCCAACATATTACTCAGGAAGAGAAGGATTCTAGTGTGATGGGCCACATCAGAGCCCCTCGATAATATTCGAAGACGGTAGCCGAGACTCTAATGTTCTCTTATTTTAAAGAAAATGTAAAGTGTCAGTCCCAGATGCCATGTGAGTGGTCAAACAACTCGGTGTGAAGCATAACACCATTTACTTAAACACGATAAATGAAATAAAACCAAAGAAAGAAACATTTAGAATAACGTAATTATATTGGACAAGTTAACAGAATAATAGATCTAGGAACTAACACTAATGAACTGTTCTAATACTGGAAATCACATGAACACAGCCCTTGGCAAAAAGGACTATTCAGACACTGACTGACACAAATATTTCTCCAATTCAGGATTTAAAAACAGCACCAAGAGAAAATCCATAGAGAGTAGCAGCCAGGAGACATTCACTAAAGTTTTCAACTCGGTGGAGACGCCAATAATTTCTGATGTTACTGAGAAACCAAAACCCAGAAATCCTAATCTGTGAGAGCTGACCACACTCATTTCATCTGCATTAAAATAAACCTAAGGACTCTCTAGTTGTTTATTCAAGTGGTCCTAACTAGCCAGCTTGGTAACAGTCATTCAATCTCTCTTGTAAAAGAAACCAGAACAAAATAACCTCTTAAAGATACAGCATCATCACACTAGTCAGCATATCGAGCTGTCATACAGGAACCGGGGTAACTCAATCAGGCCTTTGGCCCTGCCCAATCGGACGAGGAAGAAGCCAGTCAGTCCCTTGAGTCACTTAAACGGGGGCAGAATGAGGCAATTGATGCTGATTCCTGATGAATGACTTATGCTCAAAACGTCGATTCGCCTGCCGTGCTTTTCCAGCAAACCACTGTCTACTCTGATCTTCAGCATCAGCAGTCCTCGCTGTCTCCTAACTGATGCTGTAACATGATGAACAAGTGGAGCAGAGGCTGCACAGACAGACTGCTCCACATTGTTCCTCGTAGCTCTGTCTGTCATGATACACACGTGTGACTTTAAAGCGGTCTTCTAGTGGTGAGGAGTGAAGCCATATGTCTTGTGTGAAGTCACAAGAAGGTACCTTCCATCTCCCAGATGACAGTCTGGTGTTCTCTGTGTAGGGTGGAAGCTGGTGGGAATGGCTAACTGTTTCAGATGGAAGGTATTGTGGCTGCTGTTGGGGATTGTGAGCAACATGACGTTCAGTACGGGTTCACACGCCGACTGCATAATGACTTGGGGAGAGTTAATTTAGGCATCTAAACCACAGGAAGGCCACATTAGACTGATGAATGGACTCTCTAAGTTCAAGTAATGCTGATCTTGTTCATGTTGATCTTGTCTAGTGCACGTCCTGTTCAGTGTAATCTGTATGCCTTACTCTTTCCAAGTCTATTTCCACCCTATGATCTGTCTGGCCATGCTAACTATGATCTGCCTCCACTGCTCATAAATAAACTGTTTCTCTGTACTGAGGTACACGTGATGATAAATCAAACCAATCAATCCTGGGTAAAGTATGGAATTTCTCTCCCTGTCAATGTCTGTCTTGGAAATAAGAGACCGCTGCCACTCCTCGTGTTCCAGCATCACCATTTCTTCGTCACTCACAGCTCTACAGGTTAAACACTCACTTTATTCACTTTATCCTCATGTTACCATCACCGGTGTTTGTGGTAAGGGAATCATTCCTTACAAAGGACATCAAATCTGTACAGAGTGCCCCAAATGCTCTCTCGGCAAGATTCTACAACAGCCTGAAGATGGCTTTACGCATGTACTCGAATCATCTTACAATGAAGGACAGCATGCCATTGACTGCACCCATTACTTACACAGGGTTTGATCCGTGTGGATCTCCGCTGGAAACAATCCAGTGCTGGTATGTCCTGCCTGAGGTGTGGGGCCCACAACTGGACACAGCACTCCAAGTGGGGCCTAACCAGAGCTTTATAAAGTCTCAGTAGCACATTGCTGCTTTTATATTCCAACCTTCTTGAGATAAATAACAACATTGCAATCGCTTTCTTAATCACGGACTCAACCTGCATGTTTACCATTCGAGAATCCTCGGCTAGCACTCTCAGATCCCTTTGTACTTCGGCTTTATAAATTTTATCACCGCTTAGAAAGTAGTCCATGCTTGTATTCTTTTTTCCAAAGTGCTAGACCTCGCATTCGCTCGCAGTGAATTCCATCCGCCATTTCCTGGACCACCCTCCCAAACTGTCTAGGTCCTTCTTCAGCCACCCCACTTTCTCAGTACTACCTGTCCGTCCACCTAGCTTCATATCATTGGTAAACTTCGCTAGAATTTCATCCAGATCATTAATGTATAACGTGAACAGCTACGGAGCCAACACTGAACCCTGCGGGACACCGCTTGTCACTGGCTGCCATTCTGAAAAAGTATCTTTTATCCCAAATCTCTGCATTCTTTCAGGCAGCCAATCCTCAATACATGCCAGTAGCTCACCTCAAACACCATGGGCCCTCACCTTACTCAGCAGCCTTCTGTGTGGCACCTTATAAAAGGCCTTTTGGAAGTCTAGATCGACCACACCCAGTGGGTTTCCCTGGTCTAATCGAC
The DNA here is from genome assembly GCF_020745735.1 of Hemiscyllium ocellatum. Taxonomy (NCBI): domain Eukaryota; kingdom Metazoa; phylum Chordata; class Chondrichthyes; order Orectolobiformes; family Hemiscylliidae; genus Hemiscyllium; species Hemiscyllium ocellatum. The sequence continues at coordinate 1,035,986 of NC_083421.1, read as the reverse complement.
TTGTCACCTCTTCAAAGAATTCCTATGTCGCTGTGATAAGCAACAGATTAAATTATCAAGAGAGGGTGGAGAGTCTGCAAATAGATTCAGAGAAGTAAAGACAATAGATAATAGTTTGGCAGGTGGAATTTAACATGATATTACCTGCCATTCCATTTACAGGAATAATGGAAGGCAGTATGTTTCCGAAATGGAGAGGGATTACAGGACATAATGATACTGTGTACTGGGGACGTTCACTCAGTGCCGTTCAGACATGGGAGGGTTTGCACTATCCCTGATCGTCTGCTCCTTGACGCTATAAGTGACCCCATTGCTCTCCGTACACATGGAATACTTTGATGTGGTTGATTGGTGGTGGGATGATATTTTGAAAAGTGCATCAAGGGGACGGCCTTTATCCAAGATATATTCATTTCTTTCCACGTGGAGACACAATGACGATGGGAATGGCTGACTGCTTCTGATTGAAGAGGCCTTGACTGCTTCTAGGACAGTGAGTATTCACCAACATGATGTACTGTGCATGGGCACACTGTAACATTAATAGAGAGAGAGAGTTCCTTCAGTTCCTCTACCTCTCCCCTTTGACATGGTACTCTGCAGACGCAATATTCACCATCAGGAATCCCACTACACTGGATACACCCGGCAGATCCCTGCTGAGGGAGAAACAATCTAGTTACCTCATCCGCCATATATATCCTCCATCACCGAATGGTGACCTTGATGTTGAGATACTGGGAAATGATGGATATGTCACCTTGTCCAGCCTGGAATGTTCTGGGTCATAGAAATTAAATGAAACAGTGACCCTAAAAGCCCCTGGCAGCAACATCCTCCCCCGGTATGAAGGTGCAGGTCGTGTTGAAGGAGGCGACACCGCTCTGTGACTAGCTCCTTGTTCTATCAGTGTCCACTCAAACTCTGCTCCTGGGTTAAGTGGAGCTGGAAAATCCGATGTGGATACAGCAGATCCCTTTCCCCACGCATACTCACTGCGTGGTTTCAGAGCTTCCCCTCTCTGAAGCCTATGCTCTATTTGGTGTTCATGTTACACACCCAGAAAGTCTAACTACATTCTCCATGTTCCATCCAGAATTGGGTCACCAAATCCTCAGGTCTCCCTGCATGTCTGAGGCAACTCACAGCACATCCTCCAGCAAACCATCCCCCGCCCCTCCAGTAAATTTTCCATTACAGGCGTCAGCCACAAACCTATTCGACTACAAGTGTTGTGGACCAGACCAGATCCCCGAACAATATTCTAAGAAGGCTGTTTAGAACCAAACCTTTCCTTATTTTGAATATAGATGGGAAGTATGCCTTAAAGATATGTTGTGACTGGTCAAACCATGCAACATTAAGCAAGATATAATCTATTAAAATGCTTTAGTTAAAATACAATCAAAGAAAACAATGTTTTGGGATAGCTTGTATGTTGGAACACTTACACAAACAATAGATACCGTACCTTCTTGGTTTACACCGCTTGGCACAAAGATATATTCAAATACAGATCCTTACAGCAGTTTTCCAATCCAGGAGGAAACAACGTCAACAGAGATCTCAGAGAGAAAAGCAGCTGAGAATCATGTATTGATACTTCCAAACCTTTTGGAATCCCGAGCAGCTTCTGAATGCTGCAGCTAAAAATAAAATGAGAAACCCTGATCTGGGAGAATAGGCTACTGCCCTTCCATTGTTACGACTGTTTTAATGAAACCTAAAGTCTTTATTAGTTATTTACTTAAACTGTTCTCAGACAGCAGTTCTGCACCTCTGCCTTGAAAATCTCTCTTCAAAAAAAAGTCCAAGAGAAAATAACCTTTTCTCAGACAGTATTCTCACGACTCCATCTTTAATAAAATAATCCATCAATATACAAAGGTGGACTCATTTTAGACCTCCTAATCTTCCTCTATTAGTAGACTGCAATGCATATACATTACATTGACTGTGAGAATGCAAATGTTCACAAATAATTTCGATTTCAGGCATTTTACTCCTGCCAGTGAGATATATCCTGGAGTAGTGAGCATTTCAAGTTAGAAATGGTCAGGGAATGGTGTCAAGATTCAGCTCATGGACAAAGGGATGTCCCACAGTTGTGACTTGTATGCTTCAGCCTCAGATATTGGCCAGGGATGAGATGGAAACAGTGGAAGGAAGTGGAATTTGGTACCAGAACAGCAGACAGTGACTTCCATGCTCTTAATATTTAAATAACAAAGGCAATGATACAATGCATTGTGGTTCTCCGCTGGAACTGAGTAGGTCAACATAGAGACCCGTGAATAACACTGCCAGAGCATAGGGCGAGACAGTAACCGAACACGTTCATTGATGTAGTTAGTAGTGGTCTGGAGAGTGAATATCTGGATTCAGAGTTTCAACAGGAACAATAATAGTGGCAAAAGTTTAGACTATATGAAAGAATAGTAATACAGTCATAATTGGTTTATAGAAAACAACATCCGGACAGTGACGCTTACCAGGAACACCAACGATAGCCAGGAAAGGATAATAAAAGTATTGAATAATGAGAAGAGCGTAATAGATCCGCCATGACAATGACAACCAATCAAATGCAGAAAGATACCAAACATAATCGGATAAGCGCCTGTCTATTGTTGGAATATTCCAGTGTAATATCTTCTCAGGTTCTGATCCATTGCTGAAACATTCCAGTCTAATGTTCGCATATTCTGATCCATTGTTGGAACATTCCAGTCTAATGCTCTCAGATTCTGATCTCTCCTCCCCCTTTCTCTGGAGCTGCTGATCCCTGTCAGTGTTGTCGGTGATGCTCCCGCTCATGTTATGGGATAACACAATGAACGGTGCCCATTTATCATTAAAAGATGGAAACACTCCACTGGGATAATTAGAATCCATCGAGACTGACAGTAATCACAGCCACTGAACAAACAGGCTCAGTTAACCAGTTCCATACATCACTTTTCATATCACTGTACTGGGTTTGGATGGAATGGATGAGGGTTGCTGAGGGTTGGACCATAAACCTTTCAATCTTTTTAATCTTTTTTTTCTTGTATATGAGAGTATTAACAGAACACTGCAGGGGTCTATATATGTTCCACTCTGTTTATGAAAGGAAGCAGTTATAAAATAACAGATCGGCTGCACAAAAAAAAGATACCTGAATACAAAGTACAGTACTTATTGACCAGTGTGAGGCTACTCCTGGTTTTCATGTCCTGCTGTCAGATCCTTTCATAACCTTGAGACAGAGCATTGAGACTGTTGCTCAGGAACAGGCCGAAACAATTCTGTCCCTTTGGATCTCTTACAGAGGGATAAGAGAAGACAATTCAGCTCATATTAGCCTGTTGCTACTTGAAAGGTGGAAAGCTGGAATATTGCCACATTTTGTCAAAAGAATCATTCGGAACAAAGAGCTGTGTCGCTGCAGATGAGATGTTACTGAGAGGGCACCTGGAGTACATTGTGTTGTTTGTGTTTCTGTAACTGAGACGGAATGGGCCTATATCAGTTACAGTTTACCGGCTGCTCATAATCCACGGGTTGCTGTGTCATTTAATGTCTCATGTCTGTTATACAAGGACAGGAGGAGGCCATGAAGCCTCTCAAGTGTGTTTTACAAGAACAGGAGGAGGCCATTAATCCTCTTGAGTCTATTACAGAGGAAAAGGAGGAAGTCATTCAGCCCCTCAAGCCCTTTACAGAGGGACAGGAGGAGGCCATTCAGCCTCTCAAGCCTGTTCCAGAGGGGCAGGAAGTGTCTATTTAACTTTTCAAGCCTGTTACGCATAAATATTAGTTTTACACTAGTTGTGAAATAGGAAAGATCTGATGTAAACATTAAAGTTCTAACTTTGACTAAGGCCAATTTTGAAAGTGTTTAGGCGAGCCCTGTGAAAGGCTGACTGGGATATCCTATTCACAGGTAAAGGAATGGTTGGAAAATGCAAGGCAATCAAAACATATTTTCAGAGAGTCCAGAGCCAATGTGTTCCTATTAGTGAGATGGGCGAGGCTGGGAGGTGCAAGGAGTACTGGATGGCTAGATATATTGATTTTATGGTCAAGGTAAGGAAGGAGGCATACGTCAGGTAAACGGAGCTGAGATCAAGTGGATCCCCAAAGGAGTATAATGGCAGTGTGTATAGTCAATGGGGAAATCGGCTCAGAAAAATGTGAACATGAGATGGCTTTAGAAATAGGGTTAACGAGGCATTGAAGAAATTCCGCAAATCCTTTAATGGCAAAAGATTAACTAGGGAGAGAATAGGGCCTCTTAAAGATCAGTAAGGCTACCTATGTGTGGAACCACAAGAGATCGGAGGGATTAGAAACAAGTATTTCTCCTCAGTATTTAATGTGGAGGGGGTTAGAAGAGCCAGAGAATTAAGAAATATTTAGTGATATATTGAAAAGTATCAATATTACAAAGCAATGTAGGACATTTCAAAATATATAAAGATGATCAACTTCCAGAAACCTGATCAGTTGTATCCCAAAAGTATGTGGGAAGCTGGGAAAGAGACTGTTCAGCACTGTGCTGATATATTTGTATCATTGTTTTCCACAGGTGATGTATCAAAAGACTGGAGGGCTGCTAACATAGTGTCATTATTTAAGAAAGTAAGGAAAATACAGCTAACTATAGATCAGTGAGCCTGACGTCAATGGTGACTAAATTGTTGAAGGGGGTTTTGAGGGAAAGGATGTATATGCATTTGGAAAGACAAGGACTGAAGAGGGGTTTATACATTTGAGATCACGTCTCACTGACTCGGTGGAATGTATTGAGGAAGTGATGAAGATGATTGATGAAGGCAGGAGAGTGGAGGTTGTCTTTATGGAATTCAGGAAGAAAACCAAAATGTTCTACAAGGTAGACTGGTTAGCAAGGTCAGACTGCCTGGGATCCAGGGAGAGTTCGCCATTTAGATCCAACATTTTCTTTACAATTGGAGACAGGGCGTGACAATGGATGTTTGTTCATTGAACTGTGACCAGTGGTGTGCCGCAAAGATCAATGGTGAGTCTATTGCCTTTTGATAATTATACAAATCATTTGCACTTGAGTATATGAAGTATGGTCAGTAAGTTTGTAGACAATTCCAAATTTGGTGGTGTAGTCGACAGTGAAGAATGATCTGTCAGGATATAATGGGACCTTGATTAGGTGAGCCGAGGGGTTGCAGATGGAGTTAAATTTAGATAAATGTGAGGTGTTGCATTTTGGCAAGAAAAATCAGCGCAAGAAATGAAGGTAGGTTTCTGTCGAAAGTTGCCACTCAAAGAGAACTCCATTGAAATTATAGAATCCCTACAGTGAGGAAACAGACTATTCGGCCCATCGAGGCCACCCCTCTGTACAAACAGTACCCTACTGGACAAACCCCTACCCTATCCCTCTGAGCCTGCATTTCCCATGGCTAATCCACCTCGCCCACACATCCCTGGGTACTTGGGGCAATTTAGCATGGCCAATCTGCACTTGCCTGTATATCTTTGTACTGTGGCAGGAAAACGTAGCACCCAGAAGAAACGCACGCAGACACGGGGAGAATGTGAAGACTCCACACAGATAGTCATTCAAGGATGGAATTAAACCCAGATCGCTGTGCTCTAAGGTAGCAATGCAAGCCACTGAGCTACTGGGTCACCTGGTGGTGCAGGTTCTGCTTTCCTTGAAAGTGCCGTCATAGGTAGACAGCGTAGTGAAGAAGGCACTTCGTGACATCCCTTTATTGGTGCGTGCTTTGAGTCTATGCGCTTGCATGACGTGTTGCATCTGTACAGGACATTGGTTTGGCCACTTTCGTAATATTGCTTTTAATTCTGGTCTCCCTGCTGTCGGAAAGATGTTGTCAAACTTGACAGGGTACAGAAGAGATTTAAAAGAATGTTGCAGGTGTTGGAGGGTTAGAGTTACAGGGAGAGTTTTAATAGGCTGGGACTATTTTCAAGTGTTGAGGCTGATGGGTGACCTTAAAGAGGTTTATAAAATCATGACGGGCATAGATAAGGTAAACAGTCAATGTCTTTACCCCAGGATAGGCGAGTCCAAAATTACAGGACAAAGGTTTCAGGTGAGAGGGGAAAGAGTTATAAAGGGAGAAGAGGTACACCACATTCAAAGAGAGACTGCAGTGTTTATGGACTGAGCACCCAAAAGAGCTGGTGGAGGCAGGCACAGTTACACCATTTAAAAGGCATTTGAATGGGTACGTGCATGGGAAGGGTTTAGAGGGATATGGGCCACGTGCTGGCAAGGGGGACGAGATTAATTTAGGATATTTGGTCAGAATGGACAACTGGATCGAAGGGTCTTTTTCTGTGCTGTACATCACTGAGACACTGTTGCCTCTTGAGTGTATAACACAGGAACAGGAAGAGGCTATTCAGGTTCTGAATTCAGTCAGTAAGCTTGTTTGCTCAATTACTGAGAGTCGAATACAAAAATACATCATTCAGAATTTGATGGTATTTTACATAAACAGGAGAAAGGCTTTTAGTCAAGAGAAGCTGTAAGGAAGGTGAAGAGGCCATTCAGTCCCTCAAGCCCATTCCACAGGAGCAGCAGTTGAGCACAGAGAGATTGGAGCTTGGTAATCAGTACCAGGAGGAGGACATCTACTTTCACAAACTTGGGATCACTCACTTGCTCAGGACGGGGACAGGAACAGGAGGTAGTCACTCAACAGCTCGAGACTGGGACACAGGGACAGGAGGCAGTCACTCAACTACTCGAGACTGGGACACAGGGACAGGAGGCAGTCACTCAACTACTCGAGACTGAGCAACAGGGACAGGAGAGAGTCAATCAACTCCTCGAGACTGGGACACAGGGATAGGAGACAGTCACTCAACTACTCGAGACTGGGACACAGGGATAGGAGGCAGTCACTCAACTACTCGAGACTGGGACAAAGGGACAGGAGGCAGTCACTCAACTCCTCGAGACTGGGACACAGGAATAGGATGCAGTCGCTCAACTACTCGAGACTGGGACACAGGGACAGGAGGGAGTCATTTAACCGCTCGAGACTGGGACACAGGGACAGGAGGGAATCATTTAACCGCTCGAGACTGGGGCACGGGGACAGGAGGGAGTAACTCAACTGCTCGAGACTGGCACTGAGAAATCTGGAGGCTTGTGAGGCCCCAGGATCCTGTTACGCAGGGACAGCAGGAGGTGACTCACTCCCCACCAGCTTTGGGCACTGGGAGAGGAGGGGAGTTTGCCTGTTACAAACAGAAAGAGATGAATAAGTTGCATTCATGGGTCCACACAATCCTGGCCCACCATTCACTCAGAGCATGGCTGATCTGATAGTGATTCCCTCATTCCATTTTACGGAGACGCTCCTCTCTGCAGCCTCTGCTCCATTTGTTGGTCACGTTGCAGACACAGATGCCGTAACAACAGTCACCATGACTCATCCAGCGGGTCAGGTCTAATCAGATGAGTCAGGATTTGAAGGGACCAATCACAAGAATGAAAACACAAAATAAAGGCACTGCCAGATGTTTAGTTCTCTCACATTCGCAATCCAACTCACATAACCAACCCATCCCTTGTACGTTCAAGATGGAGCACTGTATAGATCCAGCTAGTGTATTGCTGAATGCAACCCAGCAATGTCCAGAGTGGAACTCTGTGCAGCCCACACCAATGCCTGATCCATAATCCTTTGCTAAATGTCCAGCATAGGGAGCTGTGCACACCGCACTGGTTCATTCATATAAACCCAGGCTGTTGCCTTGTTCGGTAACACTGTGTTAGATCACTGCCCAGTGTGAGGAAACTTGCAGCCAATGCTGGCAGTGACAGGATGAGGGGTGCTGTGGGTGTGAACATCGCTGGAAGGAAGAGATGTAAATTGAAACAGTTTCAATACCAATAGTTCCGACTCAGGTGCATACTACTCCAGTATTTAAAGATGAAATAACTGAAATAATGTTGAGTGAGGTTTGTGGATGGTGCAAAGAAGTAAGAGGGGATTGGTGATGTTATCGTGGTTGCACTCTAAGCCTCCAAATAATCAATGAGAATTAGAGAAACAAATATTCAGGGAGGCTGGGGAGGCTTGCAGGAGCAATAGGATTGTCATAATAAGTGATTTTAATTATACCAGCATACACTGGGACTTCCAGAGGGTTCAGGACATAGATGGAAAGGAATCAGTTAAGTGTGTTCAGGAAAGTTTCCACAAGCAGCATATAGAGGGTCCTACTCGGGAAGGGACAGACTCGACCTACTGTTGGGACATAGGGCAGGATAGGTGACAGTGGTAAAGTGGGGGAGCATTTTGGGACCGGTGACTAGAATTGTATTAATTTTAAAATAGTTATGGGAGGAACAGAATTGGTCCACAGATTCAAGTTCTAAATTGGGACGAGGCGAATTTTGTTGGAAGTAGACAGGGACTTGCAAATGTTGATTGGAGTAGCTTGTTTCCAGGCAAAATGATCTCTGGTATGTGGAAGGCCTTTAAAAGTGAGATATCTCGAGTTCAAAGTCTATGGTTCTGTGAGGGTGAAGGGAAAGTGATGCAGGAAGAGAGAACCCTGGATGACAAGAGATAATCAGGCTCTGGCCAGCAAAAAGGAGGCATGGCTCAGGTTCAGACAGCTGGAATCAATGGAATCTCTGGAGAGACACAGGGATACAGGAGTTTACTGAAGAAGGAAATCAGGAGGGCGAAAAGGGGTTATGACATAGCCTTGGCTGAGAAAATTAGGGTGAATCCAAAGATGTGCTTTCTGTATAGTAAAGAAAAAGAACGACTACAGAGAAAATAGGACGCATTCATGTGTAAAACCACAACAGACGGGCGAGGTCCTCAATTTCCCCTCTGTGTTTACCATGAAGAAAGACATGAAGATCTGTGATCTTTTGGGGGGTAGTTGTCGTATCCTGGTTCCGTTCATATCACAGTAGAGATGCTGTTGGACGTATTAGAATGCATAAAGTCAGATAAATCTCTTGGTCCTGACCAGATATATCCAAGAGCACTGCAAGAGGCGAGAGAAGATAGTTCAGGGGCCAAGGTCCCGGAATTCGGGGCAGTAGCAAATGTAGCGCCCTTATTCAAGAAGGGCTGCAAAGAAAAGCCTGGGAAATATAGACCACTATGCTTCACATCTGTTTTCGGTAAACCACTTGAGAAGGTTCTGAGTGATAAGACGTGCATGCATTTGGAAAGACAGAGTTTGACTTGGAGCAGTCAGCATAGCTTTGTGCATGGCAGATCATGCCTTACACATTTTGTTAGAGATTTTTGAGGAAGCGACTAGGAAGGTTGACGAGGGCAAGGTGGTGGACATATTCTGTATGGATTTCAGTAAAGCCTTTGGTAATGTTCCAGATGGTAGGCCGCTCAAGAAGGTTAGATCACATGGACTCCAAGGTAATCTGACAAATTGGCGACACAGTTGGCTTGACGTTAGGAAGCAAATGGCTCTGGTGGAGGTATGCTTGTCGGACTGGAGGCCTGTGACTAGTGGAGTGTCTCAGGGGTCAGTGCTGGGCCCATTGCTGTATGTTATCTATTTCAACGGTTTGGACGAGTGTGCACAATGCTAGGTTCAAAAGTATGCAGATGACACTAAAATAGGAGCGATCCAATGAGAAACATTATCAGAAATTGCAGCATTACATTGATCGGCAGCAGAAGTTGCCTGGGGAATAGCATGTGGAGTTTAACATAGATAAGGGTGATGTCTTGCATTTTGGAAAGTCAAATCCAGGTCGGATTTTAATGATGAATGAGAGGGCCTTAAGGAGTGTAGTGGAACAAAGGACATTAGAGATCAGGTGCACGGTTGTCTGAAATTTGAGTTACAGGTATACAGGACAGTGAAGGAGGCTGTTGGCACACAGGCCTTCATCAGGGCGTTGAGTATAGAAGTTGGGACGTTATGTTTCAATTATACAGGATGTTGGTAAGGCTGCAGTTGGAGTATTGGGTTAGGTTTTGTTCTCCTTGCTCGAGAAAAGATATTATTGAATTAGAAAGAGTGTAGAAGAAATTTCAGACATATTTCCTGGGCTAAAGGGTTTAAGTTATATGGAGAAGTTGGACAGGTTAGAACTTATTTCTTTACAGCCTAGGAAACTGAAGGGGGTTCTTATATAAGTGTAGATAGTTTGTGAGAAGATTTGTTGCTCGAGTGTTCATTGTTGTGGTTCTGTTCGCCAAGCTGGGGATTTGTGTTGCAGACATTACAGCGGACAGCTGGAACTGACAACTGGAAGCGGCAGATACAAACCATTATAAATGCTGGAGGAAACATCACAGAAGCGCTTCACAGGAGACCCCCAAGTACTGAGGATGTCACCTAGACAGTGGACGAAACGTCTGCAACACCAATTCCCAGCTCGGCGAACAGAACCACAACAAGAAGTGTATAGGGTGAATACTTCTTTTTTTTGGCAAGGTTGGAGAATCGAGGACTAGAGGAAATCTGTCAATGCTTCGAGAGGAATAAAATAAAAATTAACCCGTCGGGGCAACTTTTTTTACAGAGAGTATGCTACACATACGGACTGAGCTGCCAGTGGAAGTGGTTGAGGTGCGTACAATAACAACATTGAAAAGGCATTTGAACAAGTACACAGATAGGAAAATATTAAAGGATACAAAGCAAGGGCAGAGAAATTGGATGAGTGTGGATGGACATTTTGTTCAGCATGGAACAGCTGGGCAGAAGGACCTGTTTCCGTCTGTAGAACTGTATGACTGTAAATACGTGTGTTTTGGGATAGAGACAGGGAGGGGGAGACTGAGAAAAAATGTCATGGAAAGATATGTTCACTGTTTCCAGAATGCTGAAATGAAGACATTTTGATAGTATCATGCAACACGGGTCAGTATTATGAAGAATTATGAGTGAATGGTATATTAGTATGAGTTCAGGCGATGGAGAGTTATGAATGAGCATTTGTCCTGCAGCTTTGTAACTGGCAGGGAGGACTGCAGAGTCTTCGACACATTGAGCTGTATAAAACAGTAATTTGTCTCAGTTTCATTTTCGTTGAGTGTGACAGAGGGATTGTCTGCACAAAGCTGAGCTAGTTTCTTGGTGCTATCTTATCGAATTCACCTCATCAGCTACCCATCCCACCCCATGGTGTCCCTCTCATTCAATACCAGCCCGATTCTCCCACCCATCACGATTGACCAGACGGCACTCCGGCACTTTTACCCCAGTTTTCTTCAAGTGCCTGTTCGAGGGCATTTCCCATGGAACGCACTCTCCTAACAATATATTCCATCTGCTTTATACATTCATACGACAGTCAGCATGCTTTACACAGACCAAACAAAAAATCTATACTTATTTGATGATTATAGATGTCCAATCACACTTAGTAATTCTGGTTATTTCACTTGACTCACCTTTATAATATTAAATCAAAGACAGCTTCTTAACAGGTCTTGTTATAAAATATAATTTCGAGCAGAGAACGTTTTTACCCTCAGCCATTATCTTGACCGTTGTCTGAATTGTACCATTTTCATTGTTATGAAAGTTTCTCTTGCCCTTCCCCTGTGAATGTTTCTGTCTGTGACAGTTGCACTGTCTCCCACTCAGTTAGTTTGTGATGTAGAGGGAGGCCAACAGCGCAGGTTCAGTTCCTCACACTGACAGAGGTTACCATGAAGGGGACGCACTCTCAACCTCAACCTTACCCCATCACCTGAGATGTGGTGACCCTCAGGGTAAACCAGCATAAGTGGTCTCTCCAATGAGAGTTCTTTGGGACTTTATTCTTTCAATGTTAGCATTTTAATTTTTTTAAAAATAATCTTAAATAAAAAGAGATTTTTTATATTATAATAACCCAGTAACAACACAACTCAAATAACTGAACAAAATTACACTCTCGTGCATGTACATACAAAACAAGTTAAAAACACAAAATGGACAGAAGAAAAACAAAAATAAACAACAAGTAATGAATAAATAGTGCACCTCAGCATAACAAAACAATAACTCTCGTTCTTCAAGAGCAGTAACTGATACGCATTTTTATGTTCATAATTGTTCCTTGCTGGATATTAGATTCATTAGACAATATAGTCATGGCTATATAAAAGCCCTTCTTAATGTGACAGATAAACCTGCGTCGTGGTAATCCAAAAAGGGCTGCCATGTCTGATATAAATCTCTGTTTTTTTTGATGCACCATACTAGTGAGAAAGTCCAAAGGGATATTCTCCATGAAGAACTTACGACGACACAACAGACCCATGGTTTTCAGACATCCAACACAACAGAACATGTTTTCTAGCACAGAAAGTAAATATATAATTTTATCGTCATGTGCATCTGCGTAAGGTACCCTGAGCATGCCCAGGAAAAGAAAAAACGGGCCCATCTCCAATTCAGTCCCCAATATCTAACTCTATCACAGCTACCACAGTGCTCCAATACATATGAAACCTGCAGCAGGACAACAAACAATGAGTAAGAGTGCCTGTCGTCATTCTGCATTTACAACAGGCTAAAGATAATCCCACTTCGCATTTTGAGAGTCAATCGGGGATCAGATAGACCCTATGAAGAATTTTCAACTGCATGGAATGTGTCCTATTACAGATCAAAATCCTTCGAGCATTTTCACCAGTATCCTCCCATATCTCCGAGGTGTTCTGAACCCCCAACTCTCTCTCGCAGACATCACAAAGCTGCACAGTCTCTTCTGAGGGAGCACTCTCCAACTAATGATAAAGGGTACTGGCAGAGAGTGTATTCTAAGCAATAGGCACCCTCTTCTCTCTATCGGATCTGTGAGAGTCTGTTAAAGGTGTGTTTTTTAAAAAAAATCAAATCTCTGATCTGGATTAAAAAAAACAGAAGAGGTCTCAACTAGGTAGTCCATACGTACGAGTTATTTGATCAAATGATGTCATTCTTTCTCCCTTAAATAACATGTGGTGGCTCAGCAGTTAGAACTGCGGCCTCACAGCACCAGGATCCAAAGATGTGCAGGTTAGATGAATTGGCTATTGATAAATCACCCATAGTGTTCAGGGATATGTAGGTTGGAGCATTAGTCAGGGTAAATATAGGATACTAGGGGAATGGGTCTGGGTGGGTCGAAGTCAACTTGTTGGGCCCAAGGGATTGTTTCCACACTGTAGGGATTCTATTCATTGTAAATCACTCAAGCAAGTTACACCCCTGGCTTCCCACAGTTTAAACATGGAATCCATTATCCCCAGTTGACAACTCGTTAAACCAATTATAGGGATAAGCAGCATAGTTTTGGCTAAATTGTCCTCGACCTGACATATTGGCATTCATGCTTTAACTTTATTGATAGTTATTGGGTTATAACAGTACTCCATAAATGTTGTCATTTTGTCTAAGAACAACAGACTAATAAGGGTTCACTTTGTCTGAGAGGGTTCAAAATCTAATCGTATTGACGCTGAGTCCTCAGTGGCCCAGACACTAACATAGGATAATAAGGAGCTTAATTGATAGCTTTTAATCTGGGAGATCTACTCCCCACACTCTGTGAGGTAGTTGCAGTTTGGTTAGCTTGATAAAGAATCGCTTATGGTGCCAAATAAAAGAGCTAAACCAGCCATTTAGTATCCTTCTACAATTATGTGCCACGGTGCAAGATAACTTAATTTGGAAAATGCATCTACCAGGATTTTAAGATGGTGAAATGGGGGGCAATAAACATTCAAAATACTGCATTACATCCCATAGTTCAATACTTTGGGGATGATGATCCTCCCGTGAGTGTTTAATGCAATCTAGTAATTTAAATGGAAGATTCTTCTTCACTAGGATGGCTTCTTCCCTACTCCTTGTATTAAAAGACGAGAAAAAAAACCCAATCAAACCGCCCTGCTTTAACGCCAAATGTTCCTTGCCATCAAGGTGCATCTCCTGCAATTGGACAACATTCAGCCTCTCTTTTTGAAGGCTAGAAAGTACATTTTTCCTCTTGACTGGCAGGTGGCTCCCCTTAATGTTCCAGGTACAACATTTAAGCACATCATTATCCATAACTCATTGTAGCAACATTTCAACTCTAGAGTTTCACATCGAATTACACATCGCTGATGATTAATGAAAAAAAAGGCTCATTGAGTCTAAAAACTGTACAACCTAAAATTACTACAACTAAAAAGCTCTCAAAACTTTCCAAAGCTAAACACATAATAAAAAAAAGAAATAAAATTCAAAATGCCAATCACACTCGATTGGGCAATTTAACGCCTACTGGGGACGCTTACATATCTCAAAACTTTATCTTGTGCCCGCTGCCAATATGGAATCCTGGGTAATTAACGAAAAAAATCGGGCTTGAACTGCCCTTCAGTTGCCACTTAGACATCACAACTACCTTTCTAACTCCATCCACCTTGAGCTGCACCCCAGACAGAAGCAAGGAAAGAGAAAAAGAGTAGTAACACTAATAAAGCAAATAAAAATGAGTACTCAACCCAGTCCCGGCTATAATGTAATATTGGTTAATACCAGAAAAATCCAACAAAATTTCTTTAGGAGAAACATGATTATCTAAATATCCAGCTTGCTTTAAAATGTCCATAAAGTTTTCGCTTTCTCTGGAGAGTCACACGAGTTCGTGGATCCATTGAAATCAATACAGAGCACCGCTGGGTACAGTAAGGAATACTGAATCCCGAGTTCCCTTACTCTTCTCTTGATCTCATCAAAATATTTTCTTTCCTGAATCACCGCCACTAAAATGTCCTGAAAAAACGTAATCCTGGAGCTCTCGTTAATTAAACCCATCGGATCTTTCCCCGGGTTCTGAAAGGTTCCATCAGTCTTTGTTTGTCCCCATAACTATGTAATCAAACAAGGACAGGATGAAAGCTTTGGTCTGAGTCTGACTACAGCGCCGTAACCCGATGAACTGTCTCAGTCTTCACCCGTCCCTCCTCAGTTTCGAAGTGAAGGAATCGCTGCAGCCAGTTCTTGAAAAAACTCACCAGCTGACCACCTTCTGTCGGCTCCAGCAAACCAACGATGTGAATATTCTTCATCTTACCCCCTCGAACGAGCAGAGTGGGTTGTAGCTCCAGCCTCAGGCATGCTCGATGCTTCTGACGGGTGCACCACTTGTTGGGACTTACTCGATCCTTTCCCGTATTTTGTCATTTCCGTTTGACAAAACGAGTTTAGTAAAGATTCTATCGCTCTTTTAGTGTTGAAATTTAAGTAAACGGCTTGGATGGGGTGGGTTAGAGAACCACCTTGCCCGTGTGTTGATGCAGAGCCCAGCAAAGCAGACCTTCTGGATCTCCACCATTTTGTATTCCCCTTTAACATTTTATCGATATTATCATTTCATTTTGCATTATATTCCTGCAGGTTCTGAAGTCGTGTCATCTGATACCACTGTTTACATTTGCCCCCACACTGCACATTGCTGCCAATTCCTCGATAATCCTTGACTCTGTTGTTATTTATGAACCTTCCGTCTGTGCCTCAAAAGAAATATTCAATATCTCTGCCTCCATTGCTCTGTGGGAAAGAGTGTTCCAAAGACGCACAACACTTTGAGAAAACAATTATAAACATTATGATCTGAGTGTGAGATGAGTTTTTTATGTCTCCTTATTTGAGAAAAGATATGATTACATTGGAAGCAATTCAGAGATATTTCATTTCACGTATTCCTGGGGTGAACGGCTGATATTATAAAGGCGTTAAAAGACTACTCTTGGAATGAGAGAAAAAGAACATACGAGACCTTGAGGAGAGTGGATCAGGAATATACCCACTGAGTGTTTGTATCGTCCGAATTTGTTGTCATTTTCATAGAACCTCTACAGTGTGGAGGCAGGACATTCCATCCATTAAGTACACACTGACCAAACAGCAAACAGCATCCCACCTGGACGTGCCCCCCAATCTTATCGATGTAACCCTGCATTTCCCATAGCTTACCCACCTATCCACTGCATCCCTGGGCACTATGGGCAATCCACTTTAAACTGCACATCTTTGGACTGTGGCAGGAAACTGGAGCACTGGGAGGAAACCCACACAGGCATAAGGAGAAGGTTCAACCTCCACATAGAGGGTCGCCCGAGGTTGGAATTGAACCCAGCTCCTTGGTGATGTGAGGCAGCAGTGTTACCCACAGATCCACCATATTCATCTGTTAGTTCTGTTAGTAACTTGTGGCTGACTAAAGAAATCTGCCTGACTTGTTCTTGTTACTGAACCTAACCCAGTCTGAGACCTTTATCATCGGCCATATCACCAACCTGGTTACATTTAAAGTTTGTTGTGAGCAGTGAGGATTGGGACTAGAAAAGGAAAGAGTGACACCCTCCATCCTCAGTCACAACTGGAGTAAGAAAAAAGTCACAAAGTGGGAATTCATTCACGTGGGAATCCTCTTTCCCAGAGGTTTGGGATGGCTGAATATTTGTATTATATCGAGGCTGGCTTTGCCTGATTTTCCATAGTCTGGTGAATCAGGGATAATGGTGCATGGAGAGAAAAGTGCATCTGGGACCAAAATGAGATGAGCCATGGCATACTTTACTGGTGGAGTAGTGACAAAGGGCCGAATGGACCCCTCGTGTCCCTCAGTCCTATGTTCTCATGTTCCACTCGGCCCTTCGGATCTGCTATACAGCGGCAGATCGAGGCCACTCTGATGGTTAGGTGCAGTTTTGGAAATGTACTTGGAAAATCGAGGCTGGGTCAGGAAGTGACACTCACCCCCAATCCCTGTTTCCAGGCTTCCCCTCTCCACAACGTCTGCTCCAGATGTGGGCCGTATTACAGACCCAGATTTACTGTGAATATAGCCCCCATACTCCACTCAGGGTTAATTCAAACAAATCCTCTGCTCACCCGAATGTAGTATTACACAACACAACTTCCAGGATAATAACCAGTTACTTTGCAAAAGCATAACATGTGAAATTAAAAAGTAGGAACAAGAGTAGGCTATTCGGCCCCTCAAGTTTGCCTTGTCATTTGATACGAACATGGCTGATCTACTCCAGTGCTCGACTCCACTTTCTTGCTGACTCTTTGTGTCCCTCCACACCTCTCTGGGTCAGGGAATTCCCGACATTCACTACCTTCTGAGAAAAGACATCACTCTGTGTCTCAGACTGAAATCGATGTTCCATATTCGTTATCTATGTCCTCGAGTTGGAGACTCCACCCAGGAATGGTAACAATTTCTCAACATCCAGCACATCAACCCCTCTCTGTGTCTTGTATTTTTCAGCAGAACCACTCCTCATTCATTTAAACCCCAATGAATAATCGCCTCACCATTTTAGAGATTCTCAATAACATAAACCTTTCATCCCAGGAATCCGTCTTTTGAACCAACCTAGTTATTTGCTGCATCAGCATGCTGACTTTATGTTTCATACACTGGAAGAATCCAATCCCTTTGCACTGCTCCTTTTCTGAAAGTCCTTTCCATTAAATAACAGACTGTTTTTTGATTCTCAGTGTCATCCTCAAACTCGGATGAATGTTGCACTCAACTCCCTCCTTCTGACTATCAGTATAGATTGTAAAGAACTGATGCCATCGGACTCATAGCTGTGGTACTCCAGCAGATACAACTATGTCATGAAAATTCATTAATCCTGACTCTCCGATTTCTATGTGCTAACCAATCATCATCCCATATTAATACATTATCCATCATCCTACGAGCTTCTGTCTTGTGTAAGAACTTTTATTTTGTAATACCTTGTGGAAAAACTTTGTAAAGCCTGGTGTCTACCAGATCCCCTTTATCAAATCCGCTTGTTACATTCTCAGGCCTCTCCAGAAACACTTTGCGTAATTTTACAGGTCAAAGTATAATTTACCTTTCATAAAACCACTCGGACCCTGCATGAAGCTTTTCTAAATGTAGATGGCTGGCCGAGTTTTCCAAATTAAGCTCGTCCCACCTGCTTTCATTTGGCCGTTATGCGTCTAACTCTTTCCCATTCATATGTTTGTCCAAATGAGTTTGAAATGTTGTAGTTGTACTGGCATCTACCACTCTTCCTCTGACAGCTCATTCCATACCCAACCAACCTCTATGTAAAAGATGTTGCCCCTTAGTTCCTTTTAAATCTTTCCTCTTTCACCTTAAACCTATGCCTTCTATGGCTGAACTCCCCCATGCCGTTGGAAAGATCTTGGCTATTCACCCTATCCATATATTTCATGTTTTTACACCCAATCTCCCACACTCCATCTGATACTAACTTCAAGAACAAGCATTTAAAGATAAGCACTGCAAATTTGAAACAATATTACACATGACAGGTAAACAATACTCAGCCCAAACTTCGTATGGCGATTTGTTTTTTCTCCATATTACAACAGTAAGGCAGCATGAAATGCTTACTAGTGCCAATAAGACGTCAAGCACCTCGATTCCTTTGTCTAACAGGGGCGATGATCTCGACAGTGAAAACGTATCTATGGCCAGATCTATATAATGCCACATAGTCAACATTCTCCCTCCTGGCCTTTCTATGACATTTTCTGGTTGTATCTTCTTTATCTTGCACTCAAGAGAAAGAACCCCTTCCCCCCATTCACACCTTAGTTTAAACACATTTTACGTCATCCAGTCGTTCACCCGTGCTAAAAGCCGGTTTATCTTTGCCACACCCTCTTTTCCCTCTCACCCATCCTCCACATCTGACAAGGGATTAAGAATCCCATTTTCCAATTCTTTTCAGTCGTGAAGAAGTGTCACATTTGGCTTAAAACGCTAACACTTTTTCTCTGTCTCTGCAGATGCTGACAGACATGCTGAGTTTCGCCAGAATGAATAGACACAGAACAAAATTTCAACTAAACAAATAATTATGGATACTGTAAATAAAAATACAAAAAATCGCTGGAGAAACTGGGAGCTTTGTAAAGGGTCACTGGACCTGAAAGTGTAACTCTGCATTCACTCCAGAAGATGCTGCGATTTTTTCAGAAGTTTCTTCAGCAATTTCTATTTTTGGAAAATTTCCAAACAAAGAGGTCAAAGATGCTCAAACATCCTGTCCAGCATGGCGTGCCATACACTGGGAACTGAAAAATAATGCATGACTCTTAGTCCACCATTCAAATCCCCCTGAAATGAAGGTGAATACACCATTTATCGGCCTACCTGCTTTCTACTCCTGCAATATTACTTTCACTGACTGGTGTACAGGGAGATACAGATCGTTTTCAATGTTACAGCTCCCCACTTGCTGGGTCTATATACTCTGGTCAGCGTGTCAATGTCATTCCAATTATTAACTTCTGTCTTCAGAACTCATTGCCAGACATGGACTCAGAGGGCTGCGCAGAAATAAAACAAAAATGGAGCTAAAGTTCCTTTATATTCAACATTTTTCAACCACTCCCTTTGCAAATGATAGGCTTCCATTCTATTGTTCCCATCAAAGTGCACGACATCTCATCTCTCCCATTGCTCTCCTTCGTCCACGCCTTTGCCCAGTCTCTCCACTTGTCTCAATCGCCTTGGAGTCTTTTTTGCATCTTCCGCATCCACTCGCAAGCTGACATAGTTTAGTACTGTCAGCTGACTTGGGAATATTGCATTTGAGCCCCTCAACCAAAGACATAAAGTGTATTGAGAATATGTGGATGTCAAATCTCGATTCTTGTTACATCCACGAAGCCTTCCATTTAAAAAAACGCATGGTTTTATTCTTACTCACTGTTTTCTGCCAGCTCTCCCATTCTAAAATCATGACCATATTATTGACCCCCTCTGCACTCCCTCCAGTATAATCGCATCCTTCCTGTAATGTGGCTCCCATAACGAGCTTTCGAAGCGCTGCTTCTTCACCAGGTGGTTGTGCGCTTTGATGAAGTGCCTCGAAAGCTAGTGCTGCCGACTAAACCTTTTGGACTATAACCTGGTGTTATGCAATTTTTAGCTTTGTCCACCCTAGTCCAACACCAACACCTCCGAATCAGAATTAATAAGAGACACAGCACTGATCCCTGTGGTATACCATTAGACACGAGCCTCCAATCGTACAAACAGCCTTCTTCCACCACCCTCTGTCTCCTACCACTAAAGTTGATTTGGATGCAACTTGGCAAGTCACTAATGAGTCCTACCTCTTCCTGGTTATTCCGTTCTACTGGATACACTTGGAGAATATCTGGAGATTCTCCCTAATCTTGCCTGCCAGTAGGCTTCCATGCCCCTGTGTTAGTCAGTCTCTCCAAGTGATGAATTTCCTCCTTATTGCAGCCTTAACTGGCCTGTCCCAGATCCTGCCATGATTTGCCTTCAATGTGGAATAGGCAGCGAGGGAAATGTTCTGTTAATTTCCAAGTTGTCATATGTTTTGTGAATTTTCTAAATTTCACTGAGACCCACCTCTCATTCTTTGAAGCTCAAGAGAACACAGGCCGAGTTTCCTCATCAGGCAATCTCGCCATCTGAGGGATTAATCTGGAGAATGTCCATTGCACATCCTCTGTGGTCAGTATATCCTTTCTGAGATTCGGTCAGCAAAACTGTGCACAATACTCCAGATACAGTCCCATCAACACACTGTGAAACTGCTTCAACATGTCTTTACATCAATGTTCTGAATCTCTTAAATGAAGGCGAACCAAACTTTAACTTTCCACTGACATATATTCCTCCAAATTCCCTTCACATTCATTGCATTTACGAACCCACTGAGTTCGTATAGAAACCATTCCGAAAATCCAGTATATACGACTTCTACTGTTTCCCCATTATCTATGCTTAAGAAACTACTTTCAAACAATTCTGAAGTTTATCAAGTATGATTTCTCTATCAGAAATGCATGCTGATTCTCTCCATTGTTGCTGTTAATTTCCAGATATCAAAAGTGTCATCCTGTGCAATCGATTCTATAAGTTTCCCTATAGATGTCAAGTTTGTTCGTCTGCAGTTCTTCACACTATGCCTGTTTCCCTTTGTAGCTGTTTAGATCCCTTCCATTCATCGATAGTGCTTGGATCGCGTTTATCCACAATAGTTTCCGGTCTCTGCTGAATGTACACGAAAATAAAACAAAGTCATCGACAGTGCAATTAACATGACTATCGCTGATTTATTTCTGACATTTTGATAGGAAGTACATCTGTTTCGTCAGACCTAGCAATGCTCAATCCAGCTCCCTGTTCAAGTACTACCTTGTTGCTGATATGAATTGACTCTATGTCTTAGCTGTAGAAGTCCGATATGATCACTTGGTATTACTGGGGGATTTTCTGGATCTTCCTCCATAAAGACAGATGTAAAGTAACTGGTTCTTTTCTTGACCATTTCCCTGTTCTCCACAATGATCTCTCCTCTGCCGATTACAAATTTCCATATTTGACCTTCCTTTTACTTTGTTTCATTTGAAATATAGATCATATAGCAGAGACCGGAAACTATTGTGGATAAACGCGATCCAAGCACTATCGATGAATGGAAGGGATCTAAACAGCTACAAAGGGAAACAGGCATAGTGTGAAGAACTGCAGACGAACAAACTTGACATCTATAGGGAAACTTATAGAATGCAGTCGTTGTGTTCCTTATCAGTTTCATGGACTTCCTTTCGGGATCGTTAATTTCTGAGAATTCTCAGCTTTCCAGAATATCTGGAATTCTTCTAAAGTTACTTCCTATGATTAGTATATTTTCTAATTTGTTATGTTAACCATCACTGAGTCACTTTCTCACACATTCGTGTTTATACCTGAAATAAATAGACGTATTTTTCAGACTTTGCAGTATTTCTAAAAACTCCTGGTCCTGACCAGATACATTGAGGAACACCGCAGGAGGACAGAGAAGAAATTGTGGGAGCCCTACTTGTCTCTTTTCCATCATTGCTGGCCAACGAGTGAGGTCCTGGACGACTGAAGGATAACGTATGCTGAGCCCATATTCAAGAAAGGCTACAATGATAAACCTGGGAACTAAAGACCAGTAAACCTAAAATCTAGTGGGTAGGTTACTTTAGAAGATTCAGAGAGATTGGATATACCTGCATTTGGAAATACAGGGTGTGATTCGGAATAATTTAGAATGGTATTGGAAAAGCACAGCAGGTCAGGCAGCATCCGAGAAGCAGGAAAAACGATGCTTCGGCAAAAGACTTTCATCAAATTCAGCACGGCTTTGTGCTTGGGAGATCATGACTCGTAAATGTGTTGGAGTTCTTTGATGAAGTGAACAGCAACGTTGTGGAGGTCCGGGTGGTATACTAGTCTATATGGATTCCAATAAAGCCTTCAGTAAGGTTCGACATGGTACGCCGCTCTGGAAGGTTAGACCACGTGGAATTGATGGGGAGCTGGCAACTTAGGTACAAATTGGTTTGATGGTAGGAGGCAGAGAGTAATACTGGAAGAATGCTAGTCAGACTGGAGGCCTGTGACAAGTGGAATGTCTCAGGGATTGGTGCTGGGACCACTGCATATTACGTATATCTATGATTTTGATGAGAATGTACAGACATGGCTTGTAAGTTTGAAGACGACACGAAAACAGGCGGCATCATGGAGAGTGAGGAAGGTTATCATAAATTTCAGAAATTACAGCAGTATTTTGATCAGCTGGGGAAGTCGGCTGAGAATTTGCAAATGGCTTTTAATATTGATCAGTGCAAGTTCTTGCATTTTAGGAAGTCAAATCAAGGTTGGAGTTTCATGGTGAATTGTTGGGACCTAAGGAGTGTAGTGGAACAGAGGGACCTTGGGATTCAGCTGGAAGTTGATTCAGAGGTAGACAGTGCAGTGAAGAAAGCGTTTGGCACAGTGGCCTTAATCAGTGTATATCACTGAGTATCAAAATTAATGAGTTACGTTGCAGTTATACAGGATGCTGCTGAGGCCATATTGGTAGCGTTATGTTCAGTTTTGTTCACTTTGCTATAGGAAGGATGGTATTAAACTAGAAAGAATGCAGAAAAAAATTATAAGGATGTTGCCAAGGACTCAATGGACTGGGGAGAGTTTGAACAAACTAGGACTTCTTACTTATGTGTGTGTGAGACTGAGGGAGGTTCATATTCAAGTCTGTAAGATCATGGCAGGCATGGATAGAGTGAATGTGCCCAGTTCTTTTTCCCCAGGGTTGGGCAATCACAAACTAGAGAGTATCAGTTTAAGGTCAGAGGAGAAAGAATAAAAGGGAACCTGAGGAACAACCTTTTTACACACAGGGGCTGGTATGCATATGGAATGAGCTGCCAGGGGAAGTGATTGAGGCAGATACATTAACAACCTTTAAAAGGCATTTGGATAAATACACGGATAGGAAAGGATTAGAAGGAAACTGGTCAATGGCAGGGAAATGGGATTAGTGTGGATGGCAATTTTGGTCGGAATAGATAGTTTGGGCTGAAGGGCCTGTTTCCGTGCTGTCGGACTCGATGACTCTAACAACAATTGCTTGTCTCCCACTGAATGTTATATTGTACTTTCCCAATTCACTGGAACTATCTTAACTCTTTAGCCTCCAGGCTTCCATGGTGTTAAACTAGAAAGTTCAAACATTCTACATTGTACGCAGACGCCGTATAAAATGAACCTTATTAATGTTATTATTCCTTAAAAGCTGCTTCAGTACAAGGCTATTAATTCGTCATTCTGACCACACAATACCAAATCCAAAATATCATTCTCTCTAATTTGCTTCACAACATACTCTTCAACCTATCTCATATACACTTAGGAATTTATTTTTCACAACATGAGCAGTCACTTAGTTAATGCAGTTTAGATGCAACTTGAGACAATCCAATAAGATTGCCGTCTCCACAATACTTGCCTATCTA
Source organism: Hemiscyllium ocellatum (assembly GCF_020745735.1). Lineage (NCBI taxonomy): Eukaryota > Metazoa > Chordata > Chondrichthyes > Orectolobiformes > Hemiscylliidae > Hemiscyllium > Hemiscyllium ocellatum. Next base: position 1,012,172 of record NC_083421.1, on the reverse strand, counting down.
ATTTCCGAAGCATATGATGCTAAGATTTTCTGCTAGCTTTTGGTTTTGATATATAACATACCAATATTTGCTACTCCTTGCTATCTGTATGCTCTACCTAAACTGATTCTGGGGAAGCTGAGGGAAAGGTTTGTGTCATTATTAGTGACAGATTTGGACAAGACATTCGGGGAGCCTCACCTCGACGCTGAGATGATCTGAAGACATGCCCTGCAATACAGGATAAGCATAGAAATCCTCCCCACTCTGTCAGGATAAGAGTTACCGTATACTCTCTGTTCATTCACACTCACTGTATATCTGTTATAGCACCTACCCCCGAACAAGGTTCACGCTCTATTTCCAGATAAGGCTCAGGCACTACCACTGTCACTACTGAATTCAGTAACTTTCTTCTTCACTTTCTCTGTCACCTACGCAATACCCCCCACACTAATAATGCTATTTGGATTCCAAACTGTCGACTGACTCATTCCAGACACCTCCCAATTCTCCCCAACTACGCCAGCATGAATAACAGCGCAACCCATTCCCACTCTTCCTCCCACCCTCCCTTTCTCCCATTCCAGGAGGAAGAGCCTGGAGTAGGACAGAAAGGCAAAGCCTGGTGGTGGAGTGCCCGATATCCATTCCCTCACCCCCTCCCCTTACCATGTGGGTAGGACACTAGTACAAGCCAGAGAGGACTTGGATGCCTCGTGTGGAAATTCTGAAACATCCACGTCCCACTGACCGATTAAAGAGCAATGTTCAGTGAAAGACAATTCTCACTTTAAACCCACTGGCAGTTCCAACGACAGTCCTTTCACATCCAAAAACAAGACACAGATACCTCACTACACAGAGACACAGACACATTAATAAACAGAAGTATTGGTAAACACCCCAATATACAAACACACACAATATTTACGGGGAGATAGGCAGACACACAGGTAGAAACACACAGAGACATATACAGTCACATACAAATAGACACAAACACAGTTAACATGGAACATAGAACAGTACAGCACAGAACAGGCCCTTCAGCCCACGATGTTGTGGAGACCACTGATCCTCATGTATGCACCCTCAACTTTCTGTGAATATATGCATGTCCAGTCGTCTCTTAAATGTCCCCAATGACCTTTTTCCACAACTGCTACTGGCAACGCATTCCATGCTCTCACAATTCTCTGTGTAAAGAACCCGCCTCTGACATTGCCTCGATGCTTTCCTCCAACCAGCTTAAAACCATGACCCCTCGTGTTAGTCATTTCTGCCCTGGGAAATAGTCTCTGGCTATCAACTCTATCTATGCCTCTCATTATCTTGAATACCTCAGTTAGGTCCTCTCTCTTCCTCCATTCTCCAATGAAAAAAGTCCGAGCTCAGTCAACCTCTCTTCACAAGATAAGCCCTCCAGTCCAGGCAACATCCTGGTAAACCTCCTCTGAAACCTGTCAAAAGCATCCACATCTTTCCAATAATGGGCCGACCAGAACTGATTAAGAAACACATCGGCTGATACACAGACAGACATACGTAGACACACAAACACACAGATAACAAGCGCATAGACATACACGTGTGTGTGTGTGCGTTTGTGTGTGTGTATATATATATATACACACATACACACACACAGAGGCACATACACACATACAGACGCGCACACACTAGCACACACAGACAGATACACAGAGGAACAGAAACAAGTGTCATTAAGATGCAAATCGATATGCTTCGGATTTGTAAGGGAATCAAGGATTCTAGGGAGAAGGCAGAAGAATGAGGTTGAGGTACATATAAGAAATTATTTAACGGAATTTTACACTCGATGGGCCGAATGGCCTCATTCTGCTCCTTGCTTTAATGTTCTTGTGACGTTGTGCTATCAGGTATTCTCTTTCTGAGACAGCAACAGAAGTTGGATTTGATACATATTTGATTGGAAAGGGTCAGCGGGAATGTGGGAGAGGTTTGAAGTCCAGAACACTTTCTGTTTATTCCTAATTATTGTGTCCTTATGTCTGAAAAGAAGTGGTGATTTGATGTTAGGTTAACACTGTTTAAAATAACGGGTAAAATAACAATGAAATAAGGACGTCCCTTTCACTTTAGTGTTGTGCTATCTGTGGTGTCCTCATCCTCAGGAAGCAGTGAAGACTCGGTTATTGAAGATATTCAAGGCTGAGGTTGACTGATCTTTGCTGGACAGGAGATTCAATGTTTATTGGACACAGACAGGAGAAGGACAATCGGAGTAGTTATGAGTATTCTGAATGGTGCAGCCAAAAGGCCAACTGCTGCCCCTACCCCATGCGCTGTGCCATCAATCCACCCCTCGAGGCTGTTACAGAGATGTACTGCTGCCCCTACCCCATGTTTTGTTCCCTCAATCCACCCCTCAAGGTTATCACAGAGATATACTGCTGCACCTTCCCAATGTGATATTCCCTAATCCAGCCCTCGAGGCTGTTGTAGAGATATACTGCTGCACCTACCCCATTTGTTTTCGCTCAATCCACATCTCGATGCTGTTACAAAGTATGGGACCACCCCTTTCAATTAAGCAGGATCGTTATAATGAAACGACAGAAGACCATTCTTCTCCTCGAAGGAGTTACACAGGAATAGAGAATGAAGCAACTCAGCTCGTTGAGTACATTACACAGCCCACGAGGAGGCCATTCAAACCACCTTAGGTGCTACGCAGGAAGGTGGAAGGTTCCGCTAACGGGAAATAGAGAGTAGAGGTAAATGTTTATTTTCAGGTTGCAAAGCTGTAACTTGTGTATTGCTGTAGAGATCACTGTGGGATCATCAATCACAAATAATCTATCAAAGATCTAGAGGAAGGGAACTGAATGGCGCGAAGCTCAATTAGCGCATCACCAAGATAATCATTCAAGATGTCGTCAAATGGAGGTACTGAGTCTGCAATGTGATACAGACAAGTAAGGTTAGTGAGCAAACCTTCAGCAGAAAGAACATAAGGTAAGTTGTCTATTGTGGCAGGAAGGATAAAACAATGGCGAACAATTTAAATGGAGAGATGGCAGAACTCTGTGATACAGGCCGTTTCCATGTTCCTGGGACATGAATCATATGAAGTCAGTCTGCAGATGCAGCAAGTGATTTGGAAAGTAAGTGGAATGATGCTCTTTCTGGCAAAGGTTATCACGTTTAATGAGGAATGTTTTACTGCATCAGTATGGGGCATTGCTGAGATCACATCGGATACATTGTGTGTAGTTTTGATTGCCTAAACTTGAAAAAAATATATAATTCTTTCAGAAGATTTTCATGGATGTTTCCCTTCACACATTCCTGGAAGGAAGGCCTTTTGTTATGGGCTTATCAGTTTTGATCTGAGATGAGAAATCTTCTTGAATCGTACATGACTTGCTGAAAGGTGTTTCAGCTGGATGCATGTTTCCACTTGATAAGGAGTTTAAGTCTAGAGAATAATTTTAAGAATAAGATGCATTGATATCAACACACGTATTATATAGACATCGACTGATATTTACAAATTACACAGACGCATATAAACATGTCATCAGATGACAAAGCAGGGACTTTTTTTTCTAATGAAAGGCACTGTGGAAAACAACAGGGATGATGCACCTTCATATCGACCATTATCATCCATTCCAGAGAATGCTCCAGGAGAGCACACATGGCCCAGTTTGATGTTCAGTTGACATTATTGTTCAACACAGAGAGGGAGAAAATTTTGCCCTGCCTGAGAGGCAGAGCTGATTGATCTCTCTTTCTTACTTTGTCCACCTGATAGGAAAACGTGAGACCCGAAAAGCCCTGAGTTATCTTCAACACTTGTGAAGGATTCCTGGTCAGGACTCATTGGAATCTCTTCACTGCTGGAAGCAAATGTAGTTCAGCCAAATCCAACTGTTCCACAAATAAATCCCAAGACCAGCAGCTTGTGTGAGCAGAATAATTTCAAAGGCAGAAGAACATTTTGGACATTCTATCTTTTGCTATTTGTTGTGAGTTCAACTTCCTGCATTTCACATTTTTCTCAAAAATGACACAGTGTCAGTCCTATACAATTGATTATAACACTAAACTGGCTACTTTTAAAATTTGTTGTAACCAGTGGAAGAGAGGGACTGGAACAGGACACAGTGACCCTCCAACATTTGTCGGAACACGAATGAGAAATTCTAATTGGAGTTTTCAAGTGGGAATTCCCTTTTCCAAGCGTTTATGATGCCTGGATGATTGCATTTGTTCAAGGTTGTGCTGTATTCAAACATTTGACAGACACAATTTGTAGGAAAATTGTATGCAGACAGAAAAGTGCTGCTGAAACCACAATCAGAGCAGCTACGATCTTAGTGCCTTGTGGAGCAGGGTCAGCGTGTCTAATGACCCAAATCTGCTCCTCAGTCCTATATTCCTATATTCCATTCAGCCCCTCAAACCTCCTGCACTGGTGCTGACGGGGGCATCTTGCTCCAAATACCTGGTCCACAGTAACACAGGATCTCATTCATTCCCTCCAGGCTGTCACACGTAGTTTGGTGTGGGTTGGAAAATGTTACTTCAAAACCCAGGCTGGGTTCGAAAGACAACTCTGGTCTCTTTACAGAGTGTCTCCTCTCTGTAACTTGTGCTTCATTTGTTGGTCATGGTATAGACCCAGATTCACTGAATTCAGTCCCCAGACTTCACTAAGAGATGATTCATAAAGCACTTTGCTCTCTCTGATTGCAACGTTCAATAACAGATCATGCAGGAAAATTACAACCATTAACTTCGTAATTAAAGAATATGAGAACATAAGGAAGAGGATCAGGTAGTTCGGATAATCAAGCCATTGTATACGGTCATGGCCGATCTACTGTTCATATTAACTCATCTTTAAAGTTCAATTCCTCACACCCCCTCAGCTCTCTGACCGGTCAAAACTCCATCTACCGCCTTTTAAAATACTGTCAGTGATGTAGCTCCTCTAGCTCTCGAGAAAAGATAATTCCTGACATTCACTACCCTCTGTGAGAGGAAAACACTCCACACACAGACACCGTCACCTATTGCTATGAACAAGAGGGTAACACAGGGGCTCACCAAAGAGTGAATAGCCTTGATATCAAGGCAGTATTTGAGTGAGAATGTCATCGGAAGCGCCATCTTATTTGAGCTTAATGGGAACCAGGTGTCCCTTCCCCACTGGCTGGGGTCTTTCAGAGCACAAAGGAAGATGCCTGTTTGGGGGCCGAAAATCTCAGTCCCAGGACATTCCTTCAGGAGATCATTAGGGTAGCTTCCTCAGCATAAACACCTTCAGCTGCTTCACCAATGTCTTTCGCCATCATAAGACCGAAGGTGGGGATGGCCACTGAGGTTTACACAATGTTCACAACATTTTGTCTCCCATCAGCTCCTGATGCCGGACAGCATTCAGGCTTATGCTGTTAAAGTGTCGGTCATATTCATGTAACAGTGCTGTCAGACACAGTTAAAAGAGGAGCTCATTCAACATCTCATGCTGGTTACATACAGAAATGTGGAAGCCATTCAGCCCATTTAAAACTATTGAACAAGGAGAGGGACAGCCCATTCAATACTCCTGCTTGTTCCACAGGAAGAGAAAGGGTCTGGTCAGTACATCGAACTGTTAAACAGGATCAGGTAGAGTCCAATCAGACCCTTGAACCTGTTTCATGGGACCTGGAGGAGGCCATTCAGCCTCACGAGATTGTTATACATGAACAGGAGGGTGTCACTGATGCTCCAATACAACAAACCAATGGAGCAGGGACTGCACTCCTGGATGGCTGGACGAGGTTCCTCGTGGGTCCATTGCTGTTGGAACGTCTGCTACTTTAACGTGGCTTGCTGGCAGTGAGGAGGGAAGCCAGATGTTTTGTATCAAGTTTCAGAGAGGCATCTTCCATCCCTGAGTAGACAGACCCATGTTCTCCATGGAGGTAAGAAGATGATGGGAATAGTTAACTGTTTTAGAATGAAGGCATTGTGGCTGCTGTCAGGATTTTGAATAACGTGATGTTTAATGTAAGATCACACACCAAATGCACTATATTCAAAGTCTGATCCTCTCTCTCTTTCTCTCTCTCTCTCTATCGATATAGGGAGTGGGGGTGGGGTGAGGGGAACGTCCTCAGAGGCTCTTGTAACTCGAGTAAAATCAAGCCATGGATTTTATCATCATATCAATGTCTGTTTAGAATATCATGAGAGACGTCCATTCCCCTTAAGTTTCAATGCAATCATCTTTCGTTCTCTCACAGCGCTAAAGATTAATCTTCATTCAGCCCTCATTTTACCAACATCCCCGGGATTAGTCTGGTGAAAAACCTTTGCACTCTCTCTGTGGCAGGACGATTATTTCTTAAAAGGGAAAGGAAATCTGTCCACAATTTTCCAAGACTGCCTCAACAACACTCTCAGGGTTGATCACAATAATTGCTTTTCCTCACTGAGACATCTCCGTTTCTTTCCTGTGGAGTAAAAAGCCTTTCCTTCTCGCTACACTCGACTGACACGGAATTTAAAATTTCCTTACATCTATATGTGAGCATCAACACAGCCAACACCAGAGGTGCCATGGGAGATGAACATCACACTCAGAGAAAGGGCTAAGAAGAATGCACTTGAAATAACGAATAGTCACCCACCTGAATGGAAATGAGCTGTAGGAATATAGGAAACTATTCTTCCCTCATAGGTCAGGCCAACATGTTATGCTTATCTTGAAATGAGTGGCTGCTTCAGCTGTTCCACAGGACAGTAAAGAGTAAAACACATTGCTGTGGGTTTACAGTCGCACAGAGACCTGATCAGGGAAGGTAGACCCATTGCCTTCACTAAAGGACATGAGGCAAGCAGATGGGCTTTTTATACTTAATGATGGTGATTTCACTTCAATGCCACCAATTTCATTCATATTAACAGATTATTATTCTGTGGCTCTAGATCATGATTTAATGACTTGAGCACCATGAATTATCTTCCCGTCAGACAGTTTCTGTGCAGAGAACAAGTTAAGCATTTCAAGTGCAATTATTTTGTGATTGACATGTGGTTAGAAGGGGCTAGAAGCAGGTTATTCCGGATTTAACAGAGGCTCAAATGATGGTTTACTCAGAAGGTGCACTGTGGCTGAGGAGGAGTTGGAGTATCATGATGTTGATATTGGACTGAATTTGAGAATGGGGAGGATATGGAGATATCGATCTGTGCATGGCTAGAAGGATTATGAAGTTTGAGAGTTTCTCCTCGCATATTGGTGAGTCATTTGAAAGTAGTAATTTCCGCATTATAATTTCTAAGGAATGGGATTTTTTCATTAGAGCTGAGAACAATGACTTCCACCTTTCCTAATTTCAATAACATAAACAACAATTCAGTTTAATCTGCTTTAATAGACAGTTAGAATGACTTACCAGGCACACCAACAATAGCGAGGATGGGATAGTAACCAGCTTGAATAACAATCAGTACATCATAAATCCTCCATACTAATGATGCTCAAGGTTTGGAAAGCAAGTGAAGACTAGTGGAAAAACTCCTGTCCATTGTTGGATCATTCCAGTCTAATGTTCTCAGATTCTGATATCTCCTCCCTGTCTCTCTGGCGCTGCTGATCCCTGTTAGTACTGTCGGCGATGTTCCCACTCATACTATGGGATAACACATTGAACTGAATCCTTAATTAATAAAAGAGGCAAGCCCTCCAGTGACACATTTAGGATCCACGGAGACTGACATCAATCACAGTCACTGAACAAAAAACTGCAGCCAACGCCTTTCAATTCAATATTATTTTATTACAATTCAAAATGATGATTAACATTTACACAGTCTGGATGAGATATGCGAGGCTGACTGAGGGAACGAATGTTGAGTATTGTAGATAATTGTGTGTAACCATTCAGTCTGCATTGGATATGAAAGTAATACCAGAGGTTTATAGGAACACCAACATGCGTCTCTGCTTATAAATGGAAACATAGACCCTGTAACTACTGCTGACGCATGACAATATCAATAAGAGATTGAGAGAACTTTTATAGGCCATGATGTGGAGACAATATGTACCTAAGTCAGCGTGGGGTTATAACAGACAGACGGCATTTATATGTTAACAGAGAATTGTACCCAAGAGATAATGGGGACTCCAGATGTTGGAGAATTCAGTGTAGATAAAACATGATAGTGGAGAAGGCACAGAAGGTCAGGCAGCATCCGAGGAGCAAGAGAATAAACGTTTCCGGCAGGGCACTTCTTCAGAACTGCGAAGGGGCAAAGGGGCTGAGATATAAGTGGGTGGTGGGGGTGAGGCTGGGGGAAAGGTTAGTGTTGGTGGGCGAAGCTAGGAGGTGATAGTGATAGGTCAGTGGGGAGTTGGAGCAGATTGGTGGGAAGGAAGATGGGCAGGTAGTTCCCACAAGAGAGCGGATCTGAGTCGCAGGGTTGCATTTGGGATCTGAGTCGTCAAGGGGAGATTTGAAAATTAGTGAGTCCAATGTTTATGCAGTGTGTTAGCCGGTTCCCGAGGCAGAAGATGAGGTGTTCCTGGTGATATCCTGGTATATCTCATCTGAACCCCTTTCAGCTTAATAATCTCCTTCCAGTAACAGAACTTCACATAGTACTGCAAAAGAGGCTTCATCAATGTCCTGCACAATCTCAACATGACTTCTCAATTTCTAATCCCAAATATCTGATCAATGAAGCAGCCTTAAACAGCTTGTCTATAAGTTGCACAAACTTCTGTGAATTCGATCGGCACCTGTGGGTCCCTCTTTTCTACAACACTACCAACGCACTACTATTAATTGCATAAGCCCCCGCTTTTTATTTTACCAAAATGCAATACCTCGCATTTATCCAAGTTAAACTCAGTGAGTGATATTACTGCCCCCTCACCCTCCTGCTTCAGGTTTAAAAGACCCTCCCCTCTTCAGGAAGCCTACAAACACAGACCTTGAGTTTCCCAAAGACCAAGAGCTTGATTTGCGTTGTGCAGGCAGAGGGAGGAGAGGGTAAGGAGAGGCTGGAAAGTAAACCGATGCCTTGTATCACATAATAATTTCAGGAAGAGGGAAGCCACATGTCAGAGGTTGGAAATAGTGGCCAGTGTTTTTGGCCAGAAATTGTGCTCTTTCCTCATCCCTGGTGTTTCAGTATTGATATCTATTCAAGATCCCTCACATTGCAGATTGTTTCTGCAAGATTTCTTGCCCTTGTATTGCAGATTACAGATAATAGCCATTTAGGCTGGAAATCATAGCCAAGCAATTAAAGAAGTTGCTTGGCAGAGACGTGCACTCATCGTCCTATAGTTGAGGCTGATACCTTTTATTTGTTTAACAATGAGAACTGTTGCCTGCGTCTTTCAGTAATGTTAATCAGAATGTAATAAATCCATATAGAGCTGAAAACTGACACTTAAAATTCTGGGCATGGTTTAAGTCTTTTATGGTGGATAGCACCCCTGCCCCTTGGGCAGAGCTCTGGATTCGATTCCCTTCCATGAACTTGTGGTAGTGTCACTTGCTCTGAAACAGATGATCTTAATTCTATTGTGGGTTTGTGTCACAGTATGTTCAAAGAAAGCTGATGAACAAACACACAGGAGAATCATGTTGCAGCTTTCGAGGCTATTGCCATGACCTCTGAGCCTAAAGGTTCACATCCCACAGAGATGTTTCATTATATGTCTGAGCACGTGGATTAAAATGATTTTTGAAATGTGACTTGATGGAGTCCATGCAAGGACTGCACAAAACACTACATAGGATAAACAGGGAGACAGCTAATGATCCGTATCCATGAACATCAAGTAACCACGAAACGACACGACAGCTATCCTTAGTAGTCACACACGCAGATGACAAGCAACATGAGTTCGACTGGGACAACACTACTATTATAGGACAAGCCAAACAGAGAACAGCCAGGGAATTCATAGAGGCATGGCACTCATCTACAGATTCTATCAACAAACACATCGACTTGGACCCAATATACCGGCCACTGCAGCGGACAGCTGGAACTGACAACCGGAAGCGGCAGAGACAAACCACTATAAAAGCTTGAGGAAACATCACAAGGGCTTCACAGGAGGTTCCCAAGCACTGAGGATGTCACCTAGAGAGGGGACGAAACGTCTGCAACGTAAATTCCCAGCTCAGTGAACAGAACCACAACAGATATACACAGAAGCACAGACAAACCACCCTGCACCACCACATAGTCTCCTGTCAATAAACCAGCGTACACAGAAACACACACAGACACAACCCTACACCACCAAGTTGTTTCCTGCTATTGATCAGATATATACAGAAACACACACACACGATCCCACTCTACCACTCTGTCTCCTGCCATTAAACATAAATACACAGCAATGGACACAGACAACCCTCTAACAACACGCTGTCTCCTGCAATTCAACTGATATACAAATAAAACACACATGCACACAACCATCCATCAAGTCATTAAACAGGGATACACAGAAACACATTCACACCAACCTGCAACAATATCTTTCTGTTGTTATTAGACAGTTATTGACAGAAACACAAGCACACAACCTTCCACCACTAGCCTGTCACCTGCCATTAAACAGATATGTGCAGAAAAACACACACAACCCTCCATCAGCACGCTGTCTCCTTCAATTAAATAGATATACACAGAAATACACACGCACAACCCTCCACCAAAACTCTGTTTCCTGCCATTAGTCAAATATACAATGAAACACACAATACAACCCTCCACCACCATGTTGTCTCCCGCTATTAAGCAGATATACACAGAAACACACACACACACACACACACACACACACACACACACACACACACACACACACACACACACACACACACACACACACACACACACACACACAACTCCACTAACACCCGAAATACGGTCAATAAACAGATACACACAGAAAGACACACAAAACTCTAAACCACCTTCCTGTCTCCTGCCATGAAACAAATATAACAGAAACACACACACAAAACACTCTATGTCCGTCTTGTGTCCTGTGATTAAACAGAAATACACAGGAACACACACACACACAATCATCCACGACCACACTGTCTCCTGCCATTAAACAGATATAAACAGAAACACATACATACAACCCTCCACGACCGCCTGGTCTCCTGCCATTACACAGAACTGCACAGAAACACACACACACACACACACACACACACACACACACACACACACACACACACACACACACACACACACACACACACACACTCACACACACACAATGGTCCACCACCATCACACACTCTCTGGCAATTAAACAGGAATAACAGAAACCCACACACACATCTCGACACCATCCCCCTGTCTCCTGCCATTAAACTGACATACACAGAAACACACACACAACCCTTCACCACCACATTGTTTTCTGCCATTAAACAGATATGCACGGAAACACACATATACGCACACAAACACACACGCACACACAACCCTTGACACCCAATTTGTTTCCTGCCATTAAACAGACATACCCAGAAACACACACACACAACCCTTCACCACCACATTGTTTTCTGCCAGTAAACAGATATATACATAAACACACAAACACAACCCTCCATCGCCGCCCTGCTTCCCACCATTAAACAGAGATATGCAGAAATACATACACACCAACCTGCACTAATACCTGTCTCCTTATTAAACAGATATAGACAGACACACAAACACAAACCTTCCACCACCACCCTGTCTCCTGCCATAAATTAAATACATGCAGAAACACACACAAAACCCTCCACCACACCCTGTTTCCTGCCATTAATCAGATATACACTGAAACACACAACACAACCCTCCACCACCACATTGTTTTCTGCCATTAAGCAGATGTACACAGAAACACACAAACACAACCCTCCACTAACACCATGCCATCTGTCAATAACAGATATACGCGGAAGCACACACAAAACTAAACCACCTCTGTCCCCTTCCATTAAATAGATATACACAGGAACACGCACACACAAGCCTCCACTATCATCCTGTCTGCTGCCATTACACAGATATACACAGAACCACACACACATGCACACACACTCTCTCTCTCTCTCCAGCAATTAAGCAGGTATAAATAGAAACGCAGACACATCTCGACACCATCACCCCGTCCCCTGGCATTAAACAGACATACACAGAAACACACACGCAACCCTCCACCACCACATTGTTTTCTGCCATTAAACAGATACACACAGGAACACACACACACACACACACACACACACACACACACACACACACACACACACACACACACACACACACACACACACACACACACACACACACACACAATCCCTGACACCCAATTTGTTTCCTGTCATTAAGCATATATACACAGAAACACACACACACACAAAACTCTCCACGACTACACTGTCTCTTGCAATTAAGCAGATACATAAAGAAATACACACACAAAACTCCAGCACCACCCTGTCTCCGGCCATTAGATAGTTATACACTGAAACACACACTCACCATTCTCCACCACCAAGCTATTAAACAGAAATTTACAGAAATATACAGACAATCTTCCATCCCCACCCTGTCCCCTGTCATTAAACAGATATGCACTGAAACACGCACACACACACACACAACCCTCCATTACTAACCTGTCTCCTGCAATTAAGCATATATACACAGAAACACGCACATATTCCCGCCACCACCATCCTGTCTCCTGCCATTAAACAAATATATGCAGAAACACACACACACAACCCTCCACCATCACGCTGTCACCTTCCATTAAACAGATATACACAGAAACACACACACAATCCTCCATCAAAGCCTTGTTACCTGCCATTAATCAGTTATACACTGAAACACACAACTCAACCCTCCACCATCACGTTGTCTCCTACTATTAAGCAGATATACACAGAAACACACACATACACACACACACACACTCTCTCCAGCGATTAAGCAGGTATAAACAGAAACACACACACATCTCGACACCAACACCCTGTCCCCTGCCATTAAACAAATGCACAGAAATACACACACACACAACCCTTCACCACCACATTGTTTTCTGCTATTAAATAGATATACCCAGGAACACACACACCCACACACACACACACGCACAACCCTTGACACCCATTTTTTTCCCGTCATTAAGCAGATATACACAGAAACACACACACAACCCTCCACGCTCACTATGTCTCCTGCAATTAAACCGATACATAGAGAAATACACACACAAACTCCAGCACCATCTTGTCTCCGGCCATTAAACAGTTATACACAGAAACACCCGCTCACCATCCTCCACCACCACCCTGACTCCTGTCATTAAACAGATATACACAGGAACACAAACACACACAACCCTCCATCACCACACTGTCTCCTCCGATTAAACAGATATACACAGAAATACACACACAAACTCCAGCACCACCCTGTCTCTGGCAGATAAACACACTCACCATCCTCCACCACCACGCTGTCTCCTGCTATTAAACAGAAATTTACAGAAACATGCAGACAACCCTCCATCGCCACCCTGTCTCCTGGCATTAAACAGATATACACAGGAACACAAACACACAACCCTCCAGCACGACCCTGTCTCCTACGATTAAACAGATATACGCAGAAACACGCACACACCACCCTCCACCCACCACCCTGTCCCCGTCATTAAACTGATATGCACTGAAACACACACATACCCAACCCCCCCACCACAGAAACAGACCCATACATCGCTCTACCACCCCCTTGTCTCGTATAATTAAACAGATATGCAATGAAACACACACATATCACTACACCACCACCCTGTCCCCAGCACTTAAATAGATATACACAGAAACACACACACGCACAACCCTTCCAAGACCACCCTGTCCCCAGCACTTAAACAGATATACACAGAAACACGCACACAAACCTCCATCACCACCCTGTGTCCTGCCACTGAGAAGATATACACAGAAATGCACACACACAACCCTCGAGCACCACTGGTCTCCTGTCATTAAACAGATATACACAGAAACACTCATACAACCTTCCACGAACACCCTGCCTACTACCCTTAAACAGATATACACAGAAGCGTTCATACATACACAACCCTCCACCACCACCCTATCTCCTGTCAGTAAGCACGAAGACACAGAAACAGAGACACTCTACATTCCACCACCACATTGTCCCTTGCCATTAAATAGATTTACGTCGAAACACACACACACCAGCCTCCTCCACCATCGTGTCCTTCAATTAAACCGATGTATACAGAAACATAAACACATATTTCAAGTACCACCCTGTCTCCTGTCATTAAACAGTTATAGACAGAAACACACACACAGTATCCTCTACCACCGCCCTGTCTCCATCCCTTAAATAGATGTATACAGAAACACACGCACACAACTATCCACGAGCACCCTGCCTCCTGCTATTAAACAGGTACACAGAAATATGCACACAACCCTCCATCACCACCCTGCCTCCTGCTATTAAACAGGTACACACAGAAATACACACACAATCCTCCATCATCACTCTCTCCTGCTATTAAACAGATATACACAGAAACACGCACACATACAGAACCCTCCACCACCAGCCTGTTTGCTGCCATTAATCACATAGACACATAAGCACACACACCTCCCCAATCACACACTCTCCGGTGATTAAACAGATATGAACAGAAACACACATATCTCGACACCAACACCCTGACTTCTGCCATTAAACAGACATGCACAGACACACACACACAACCCCCACCACCACATTGTTTTCTACCATTAAACAGACATACACAGACACACATACACACGAGCACACCCACACACACGCACACACAACCCTTCAACAGCAATTTGTTTCCTGTCATTAAGCAATTAAACCGATATTTACAGAAACTTACAGACAACCCTCCACCACCACCCGTCTCTTGTCATTAAACAGATATGCACAGAAACACGCACACCCATTCCTCCAACACCACCCTGTCGCCTGTCATTAAACAGAAATGCACTGAAACACACACACATCCCTCCATCATCACCGTGTTTCCTTCCTTTAATCAGATATACGCAGGAACACACACTCAAGATGCTACACCACCACCAATCTGTCTCCAGCCCTTAAATAGATATTACCTGAAACACACACTCACACAACCCTCCAAGACCACCCTGTCTCCTGCCATTGGGCGGATATACACAGAAGTGCACACACGCATTACCCTCGACTACCACCCTGCCTCCTGCCATTAGAAGATATACACAGAAACACACATACAACCTTCCACGAACATCCTACCCACGCCCAAACCTCCAACACCACCTTGTTCTCTTGCCATTGAGCAGGTATATGCAGAAATGCACGCACACAACCCTCGACCACCACCCTTTCTTCTGCCAATATCCAGATATACACAGAAACACACACGCAATCCTCCAAAACCACCTTGTTCTCCTGCCATTGAGCAAAGATATACAGAAATACACACACACAATCCTCCACCACTACCCTGTCTTCAGCCCTTAAACAGATCTACCAGAAACACGCACACAAACAAACCTCCACGACCACCCTGTTTCCTACCCATAAACAGATACAGAAAACAACACATACACATATCCCTCCACCACCACCCTGTCTCCTGCAAGTAAATATATATACACAGAAAGGCACACACCTACCTCCTCCACCACTCTGTCTCCTGCAAATAAACAGATATACACAGAAACATGCACGCATATCTTCAGCACCACCCTGTCTCAAGTCATTAATCAGTTATATACAGAAACGCACACACAACTCTCCAACACTACCCTGTTCTCCTGCCATTGAGCAGATATAAACCGAAATACATGCACACAAACTCTCGACCTCTACCCTGTCCACAGCCCTTAAACAGATATACCGAAACACAGACACATACAGAACTCTCCACCACCACTCTGTTTCCTGCATTAATCAGCTATACACAGAAACACACACAACGCTCCACGAACACCAGTCTGTCTCCTGTCATTAAGCAGACATATACAGAAAAACGCACACAAACCTGCACCACCACCCTATCAACTACCATTAAACAGACATGCACAGGAAAAAGAAAACACACACACCCAACCCTCCACCACCACCTGTTGTCGTGCCAATGAGCAGATATACACAGAAATGCACACACAAAACCCTCGACCACCAGCCTGTCTCCTGCCATTAAACAGATATTCACAGAAACACACACACACAACCCGCCATCATCACGCTGTCTCCTTCAATTAAATAGATATACACAAAAACACACACACACACAACACTCCACCAAAACTCTGTTTCCTGCCATTAATCAGATATATACTGAAACACACAGCACAACCCTCCACTACGACGTTGTCTCCCGCTATTAAGCAGCTATACACAGAAACACACACACACACACACACACACACACACACACACACACACACACACACACACACACACACACACACACACACACACACACACACACACACACACACACACCTCTGGTGATTCAACAGATATAAACAGAAACACAAACACATCTCAAAACGATCACCCTGTCCCCTGCCATTAAACAGATATACATAGAAATACATAAACACACAACTGTTAACCATCAAATTACTTTCTGCCATTAAACAGATGGACGTAGAAACGCACACACAGACACAAAACCCCTGACCAACATTTTGTTGCCTGCCATTAAGCAGGCATACACAAAAACACAAACACAACCCTAAGCCGCTACCAGGTCTCCTGCCATGAAACAGATATAATCAGAACAAACGCATACCGCCCTCCACCATCAGCCTGTCTCCCGCAAGTAAACAGATATACACAGAAATACGCACACATCACCCTCGACCACCAGCTTGTCTCCTGCCAGTAAACAGATATAGACAGAAACACAAATACAACCTTCCACGAACACCCTGCCTACTGACCTTAAACAGATATACATTGAAACACACATACATACACAACCCTCCACCACCACCCTGACTCTTGCCAGTAAGCACATAGACACAGAAACAAATGCACTCTACCCTCCAACACCACCCTGTCTCCTGCCAGTAAACACATAGACACAGAAACAAATACACTCTACCCGACAACACCACCCAGTCTCCTGCCATTGAATAGATATACACAGAAACACACACACACCACCATGTCTCCAGCCATTAAGCACAAATACACAGAAACACACATACACAACCCTCCACCACCAACTTGCAACCTGCCAGTAAATAGTTATACACAGAAACACAGACATACTGCCCTCCACCACCACTCTGTCTCTAGCCCTTAAACAGATAGACACAGAAACACACACGCACACAACCCACCACAACCAAACTGCCTCCTGACATTAAACAGATAGATACAGAAACCAACACACACATCCCTCGACCGTCACTCTGTTTCCTGCCATTAATCAAATATACACAGAACCACACATGTACAACCCTCCACGACCACCCTGCCTCCTGCCATTAAACAGATATACACAGAAACACCGCACAACCCTCCACCACCGACCTGTTTCCTGCAATTAATCGAATATACACAGAAACACACATGCACACAACCCTCCACCACCACCAGTCTGTCTCCTGTCATTAAGCAGATATAAACAGAAAAACGCGCACAACCCTGTACCAACTGCCTATCGCCTACCATTAAACAGACATACACAGAAAATAAAACACACACACAGACACCCCACCTACCAAAACTCTGTCTCCTGGCATTAAACATATATACACAGAAACACACACCCACACAAAAAAAAAACCCTCCACCACCACCTGTCTCCTACCAGTAAGCACATAGACACAGAATCTCAGACAACTACTCTCCACCACCACCCTGTCCCCTGCCATGAAACAGATATACGCAGAAACTGACACACGCACACAAGCACACGCAACCCTTCATGAACATCCTGCCTCCTGCCATTGGTCAGATATACACAAACACACACACACACACACACACACACACACACACACAAAACCTTTCACGAAATTTATAGCTAAGGGAATGGCAGTTACGACGCGATTAGGCAAGATTTAGGAACCGTAGAATGGGGAAGGAACTTGCAGGGGATGGGCATATTAGGAATGTGGAGCTTATTCAATGAAAAGCTCCTGAGTGTCCTAGATAAGTATGTACCTGTCAACAGGCAGGACCCTGTTTACGAAAGGTTTACGAAGGACGTGGAATCTCTGCTCAAGAGAAAGAGGGAGGCTTATGTTAGGATGAGATGTGAGGACTCAGGGCGCTTGAGCGTTATAAGGTAGCCAGAAAAGACCGAAAGAGAGAGCTCAGAAGAGCCAGGAGGAGACATGAGAAGCTGTTGGCGGATAGGATCAGGGTAAACCATAACGCTTTCTATAGGTATTTAAGGAATAAAAGAATGACAAGAGTAAGATTACGTCCAATCAATGATAAACGGGAAGTTGTGTGAGGAGTCAGAGGAGATAGGGGAAGCACTAAATTAATATTTTTCGACGGTATTCACTCTAGAAAACGACAATGTTGCCGAGGAGAATACTGATATCCAGGCAACTAGACTAGGTGGGATTGAGATTCACAGGGAAGAGGTATTAGAAATCCTGCAGAGTGTGAAAGTAGATAAGTCCCCTGGACCGGATGGGGTTTATCCAAGGAACCTCTGGGAAGCCAGGGAGGAAATTGCCGAGCTTTGGCATTGATCTTTAAATCGTTATTGTCTACAAGAATAGTGCTAGGAAACTGGGAGATAGCAATTGTGGTTCCCCATTCAAGAATGGGATTAGAGACAACCCTGGTAATTATAGACCAGGGTGCCTTACTTCAGTTGTTTGTTAAGTGTTGGAAAAGGTTAAAAGAGATAGGATTTATAATCACCTGGAAAATAATAATTTGATTATGGATAGTCCGCACAGTTTTGTGAAGGTTAGGTCGTGCCTCACAAACCGTATTGAGGTATTTGAAAAGGTGACTAAACAGTTGGATGAGAGTGAACCGGTTGAGGTGGTGTATATGAATTTCAGCAACGCGTTTGATAAGGTTTCCCACAGTAGGCAATTCTACAAAATGCGGAGGAATGGGATTGTGGGAGTTATAGCAGTTTGGATCAGTAATTGGCTTGCTGAAAGGAAACAGAGAGTGGTGGTTGATGGGAAATGTTCATCCTGCAGTCCAGTTACGAGTGGTGTGCCTCAAGGGTCGGTGTTGTGTCCACTGCTGTTCGTCATTTTTATAAACGACCTGGACGATAGAATAGAAGGGTGGGATAGTAAATTCGCAGATGGCACTAAGGTCAGTGGAGTTGTGGATCGTGACGAAAGACGTCGTAGGTTACAGAGAGGCATAGATAAGCTGCAGAGCTGGGCTGAGAGGTGAAAAATGGATTTTAATGCGGCCAAGTGTGAGGTGATTCACTTTGGTCGGAGTAACCGGAATGCAAAGCATTGGGCTAATGGTAAGTTTCTAGGTAGAGTAGATGAGCAGAGAGATCTCGGTGTGCAGGTACACAGATCCTTGAAAGGTGCCACCCAGTTTGACTGTGTTGTTAAGAAGGCATACCGTGATTTAACTTTTTTTAATAGAGGGATAGAATTCGGGAATTATTAGGTTGTGCCACAGCTGTACAATACTCTGGTGCAGCCGCACTTGGAATATTATGTACAGTTCTGGTCACCGAATTATAAGAAGGTTGCGAAAGCTTTGGAAAGTGTGCAGAGGAGATTTAATAGGATGTTTCCTGGTATGGAGGGAAGGTCTTCTGAGGAAAGTCTGACGGACTTGAGGCTGTTTTCGTTGGAGAGAAGAAGGTTGAGAGGTGACTTAATAGAGACAACTAAGATAATCATAGAGTTAGATAGGGTGGACAGGGAAACCCTTTTTCCAAGGATGATGACGGCGAGCACAAAGGAGCATAGCTTTAAATTGAAGGGTGACAGATATAGGACAAATGTCAGAAGTAGTTTCTTTACTCAGAGAGTAGTAAGGGTATGGAATGCTTTGCCAGCAACGTTAGTAGATTCGCCAACTTTAAGTACATTTAAGTCGTCATTGGACAAGCATATCGACGTACATGGAATAGTATAGGTTAGATAGGCTTCAGAGTGGTATGACAGGTCGGCGCAACATCAAGGGCCTGTACTGCGCTGTAATGATCTATGTTCAATGTTCTATGAACACCCTGCCTACTTACCTTAAGCAGATATACGCAGAAACGCGCATGCATACACAACCTTCCACCACCATCCTGTCTCCTGCCAGTAAGCACATAAACACAGAAACACAGACACGATACCCTCCATCACCACCCTGTCTCCTGCCATTAAGCAGATTATATACACAAACACACACTTACATCCCTCGACCACCACCTTGTTTCCTGCCGTTAATCAGATATACACAGAAACACACACGCACAACCCTCCACCACCACACTGTCTCCACCCTTTAAAACAGACATGCACACAACCCCCTACCACCACCCTGTCTCCTGCCCTTAAACAGATATACACAGAAGCACACATGCATATAGAACGCTCCACCGCCAGCCTGTTTCCTGCAATTAATCAGCCATACACAGAAACAGACACACACAACACACTCCACCATCACCAGTCTGTCTCCTGTCATTCAGATACATACAGAAAAACATACACATCCCTGCACCACCACCCTAACATCAACATTAAACAGACAAACACAGGAAAAAAACACACACACAACCTTCCACCACCACCACCCTGTCTCCTGCTATTTAATAAATATACACAGAAACATACACATACACAGCCCTCCACCACCACCCTGTCTACTACCAGTTAGCACTGAGACACAGAAGCACAGGCATCTACCCTCCACCACCACCCTGTCTCCTGCCATTAAAAGGATATACGCAGAAACACCCACACACACAACACTCCATGAACACCCTGCTCCTGCCATTGGACAGATATACACAATAACATACACACACCAAACTGTCTCGTGCCATTAAGCACATATTCACAGAAACATACACACACACTCACTCAAACCTCCTTCACACCCTGTCTCCTGCCATCAAGCAATTATACACGGAAATACACACACACAACCTTCTACGAACACACTGCCTACTGCCCTTAAACAGGTATACACAAAAACGCGCATACATGCAAAACCCTCCACTACCACACTGTCTCCAGCCATTAAATAGATATATGCAGAAACACACAACACTCCATGAACACCCTGTCTCCTGCCATTGAACAGATATACACAGAAACACACACACCACCACCCTGTCTCCTGCCATTAAGCACATACACAGAGAAACACATGCACAAACCTCCACAACCACCCTGTCTTCTGTCATCAATCAAATATGCACAGAAATACACACACAACCCTCCACCACCATGTTCTTCTGTCATTGAGCATATATACACAGAAGCACACATGCACAATCCTCTACCACAATCCTGTCTCCAGCCCTTAAATCGATATACACAGAATCAGACACACACCCCTCCGCAACAACCCTATCTCCTGCCATTAAACAGATATACACAGAAACACACAAACAACCCTCCATCACCATCCTGCTCTCCTTCCATTGAGCAGATATACACAGAAATAAACACACAAACTTCGACCATCCCAGTCTGTCTCCTGTCATTAAGCAGGTATATACAGAAAATACCCACAAACCTGCACCACCGCACTATCACCGAGCATTAGTCAGGCATACACAGACCACCTTCCATCAACATTCTGTTTCCAGGCATTCAACAGATATACACAGTATTGGCTGGCTGACAAAAGGCAGAGAGTTGCTCTAGATGGAAAGTATTCTGCCTGGACAACAGTGTTGAGTGGGGTCTCGCAGGGCTCTGTACCTGGGCCTCTGCTGTTTGTAGTTTTTATAAAGGGCTGCGATGAGGAGGTTGAGGGATGGGTTAGTAAATTTGCAGATGACACAAAGGTTGGAGTTGTCGTCGATATTATAGAGGGCTACTGTAATTTGCAGCACGACATGGACAGGATGCAGAGCTGGGCTGAGAAATGGCAGATTGAGTTCAACCTGGATAAATGCGGAGTGATGCATTTTGAAAGGTGCAACTCGAATGCTGAATATATGATTAAAGACAGGATTCTTGGCAGTGTGGAAGAACAGAAGGATCGGGGTGTGCAAATACATAGATCCCTCAAAGTTTTCACACAAGTGGATAAGGTTGTTAAGAAAGCATATGGTATTTTGACTTTTATTAACGGAGAATGGAGTTGAAGCGCAGTGGAGTTTTGCTGCAGCTCTACAAGTCACTGGTGAGTCAATACTTGGAATATTGTGTCCATTCTGGTCACCCTACTATAGGAAAGATACAGGCTTGGGAGAGAGTGCAAAGAAGATTTACCAGGATGCTGCTTGGACTGGACGGCTTGCCTTATGAAGAAAGGTTGAATACTCTCGGAATTTTTTTTTTGGAGAGAAGGAGGAAGAGAGGAGACCTGGTAGAGTTATACAAAATAAAGAGAGGAATAGATAGAGTCAATAGCCAGAGAATTTTCCCCAGGTCAGGATTGACTGATTCCAGAACTCATAGTTTGAAGATGTTAGGAGGAAGGTATAAAGTAGATGTCAGAGGTAGTTACTTTTTGACACAGAGAGTTGTGAATGCATGGAATGCGTTACCAGAGGTATTGGTGAAAGCAGAGTCATTGGGGACATTTAAGCGACTGCTGGACATGCACATGGATAGCAGTTAGTTGAGGGGTGCGTAGGTTGCTACTATATTTTATATTAGGATTAAATCTCGGCACAACATCGTGGGTCAAAGGGTCTGTTCTGTGCTGTACTTTCTACATTCTATGTTCTCTGACAAGTATTGGTCGACCTCTGACAAACTAATGCCAACTGCAAAAGATGCTTAAAGACTTCATTGAGTTGCAAAGTTGTCAGCACTGCAAGCATGTTTTTGTCATTGTTGATTTTTTCTCCTTGATGGGTTGAAGCTTACCCCACTTCAACGCTACTGCTATAACTGTTGTAAATATTTTACTCAAGAAGATTATTACCTGCTTTGGTATTTGCTTTTTTCCACGTTCTGACAATGCCCCCCATTTCATTGGAGATATTAATGAGGAATTGTGCTCTCATTTTGGGATCCACCACCAACTTCATTGTGCTTATTGCCCACAGGCTGCAGGGCAACTGGTGCATGGTGACCAGAGTCTGAAAACTAAACTTACCAAATGGACTTCTGAGACAGGTCTTTCCTGGGTTAGGGTGGTGTTATTGTTCCACCTACAAGGAACTCCTGTGGGGAAAACTCGCTTGTCCCCAGCCGAAATATCCGAGGTCGAGCTTCCTCTCGCCTTGGGATGATGCTTCCTCCCCTATTCCTTTCAAACACATGACTAAGGAGATGTCCTCTTGTGTTCTTTCTTTGACCAAAGTTTTGGGAGATCTTCACTCTAAGGTATGTGCTACTCATGAGAAACCCCCCTCCCTCAACAATATCCCAACTGTTGAATATCATAACTCTTTTATTCTCATCATGATTTGGACAAGCTGCAGCCTCCAATCTCAATGGCAAGGGCCCTTCCAGGGTTTCCACACCAGTCTGACTGCTGTAAAGGTCGCCGGGCATTCCGCCTGGGTTCACCTTCATCATTCCAAGGTCATTAGATGAGCCCCTTCAGGGGTCGGGGGGTGTGGTGGGGTGGATTGTGGTGGTGGTGATGATGGAGATGGAGACGATGGAATGAACCAGTCTGGGACAATAATCGCATCTCGTACTGAAAGACCCACCACTTTTTATTGAACAGCTTTCACCCTAAGAGCCCAGTGTGACCATATTTTGCAGCTATGGACTTCCCATACTTTCAGGGTAGTCACAAAGACAGGCCTGCTTCATATTCGGAAGCCCCCTCCATTATCTAAACTGAACCCGAACGTTATTCTTTTCAGCCAAGACAAAGCGACTGTCTTCATTGTTCTTAATGAAATAGGTAATCCCTGTGCTGGAGCTGTAGGTGCAGTATTCATAACAACCACATCCTTGTCAAACTTCTTTGCACTCTTTTCAGGTTAACAGGGTGACCAAAACTGTACACAATACTCCAAGTGTGGCCTCACCAACGGCTTACAGAATGGTAACATAATGTCCCAACTCCTATATTCAATGCTTTGAACGATGAAGGCCTGCAGTCTAAATGCCTTCTTCAACGCCCTTTCTACCCGTGATTCCTCTTCCAGTGAAGTTTGCACTTGTGATCTGAGGTCCCTCTGTTCCACAACACTCCTCAGAACCTGACTATTTACTGTATTAGCCCTATCTTTCTTTTACTTTCCAAAGTGTAACACCTCCAACTTTTCTATATTTAATTGCAGTTGCCAATCCTCAGATGACTTCCTCATCAAATTAAAATCCCTCTATGATTTCCGATAACGTTCATTGCTATCAATGATACCTCATAATTTTGTATCATCCATAAATGTAGTAACCTTCTTGGGAGTACTTGGAGTATGTTGTGCAGTTTTGGGCCCCATACCTCAGAACAGGTGCACTGGCCTTGGAACTTGTTCAGAGGAGTTTCACGAGAATGGTTCCAGGAATGAAAACCTTATCATACGAGGAACCTTTGTGGACTCTGCATCTTTACTTAATGGAGTTTAGAAGGATGAGGGGAGATCTAATTGAAATATACTGAATACTGAATAGTCTGACCAGAATAATATGTAAAGATGTTTCCATTGGTAGAATAGACCAGCACCCGAGGATACAGCCTTAGAATAAAAGGAACAGCTTTTAGATCGGAGATAAAGAGAAACTTCTTCAGCCAGTGAGGGGTGAATCCATGGAATTCAATGCCACAGAAGGCTGTGGAGGCCAGGTTACTGAGTATATATAAGACTGAGATGGACAAATTCTTGATTGTCAAGAGGATCCAGGGTTCTGGCGAGAAAGCAGAAAAATGGGGTTCAGATACTTACTCGCCATGGATGACTAGTGGAGCAGACTCGATGGGCTGAATATTTCAATTTCTGCTCCTATGTCTTATGGCCCTCATCATGCCTTGTATATTCACATTCAGAACATTTATGTAAATAACAAATAACATATGTCTCAGTACTGACACTTGTGGCACACAATTAGTTTCAGACCTCCAGTCTGAGAAACAATCTTCAACCATCACCCTCTGCTTCTTATCATCGAGCTAATTTTGAATCCAATTAGCTAGCTCTCTCTTGATCCCATGTCACCTAAACTCACTGACTAACCTGCCGTATGGGACCTTGTCAAAAGTCTTACTACAGTCCGTATACAGATCATCCATTGTCCTACCCTTATCTATTCTCGCGGTTATCTCTTTGAAACAATTTAAAAGATTTGTCAGACATGATTTCCCACATACAAATCGATGCTGACTATTTCTAATCAGACCTTGAATTTCCAAATGTTGTTTCATCCTGTCTCTCATTATCATCTCCAACAACTTGCCTAACACTTATGTTCTGCTCACTGACTAAGAGCTCCCTGGGTTGTCTTGGTTCCCTTTCTTAAACAATGGAACCACTCCAGTGGCAAACGATGAAGCAACAATCTGTGCAAGGGTCTCTGCAATTTCTTCCCTAGCCTCCCATAACATCCGAGGTTGGACATGTTCTTGCCCAGGGGATTTATTCACCTTATTGTGATTTAAGGTAGCAAATACCTCCACTCTGGTAATATGTATGCAGGCCAAAACATTCCGACTTATTTTGCTTATTTCCTTAGTATGCATCATTTGCTCCTGAGTAAACATGGAGGAGAAGTATTCATTAAACAATTTTCCCACCTCCTGGTGATTCTACACAAGGACGGCCATGCTCATCTGTAAGAGGACCTATTCTCTCCTGAGTCACGTTTCTACTCTTAATATGGCTAGAGAACCTCTTGGGATTATCTTTCACCTTTTCTGAGAGATCCATGTCATGCCCTTTTTAGGGCTTCTGATTCCCCTCTTAAGGGTGCTTCTACGCTTTGTGTAGTCATCTAAGGATTGACTTAAGCCCGATATCTTAAAACTAATGTATGCATTCTTTATTGTGCTTACCAGAGCCTCAATATCCAAGGATCAGGTTACCCCTCAACTACCGTCTATCTAATGAAAATAATCCTAATTTGTTCAATCTCTCTTCATGGCTGATACCCTCCATAACAGGCAACATCCTGGTGAACCTCCTCTGCACCCTCTCCAAAGCATCCACATCGTTTTGCACGTATGGCGACCAGATTGTATGCAGTATTCCAAATGTGGCTGAACTAAAGCCTTATACATCTGTAACACAACCTGCAAACTCTTATATTCAATACCAGGTCTAATGAAAGAAACCATGCCGTCCACCTTCTTCACCACTCTACTGATCTGCCTTGCCACCTTCAGGGAACAATGGACCTAGACACCTATATGTCTCTGTACATCAATTTTCTCCAATACGTTTTTTTTATTTACTGCATAGTTCGCTCTTGAATTGGATCATCCAAAATGCATCTCCTCACATTTGTCCAGATTGAACTCCATCTGTCATTTCACTGCCCATCTCCCCAATCTATCTATTTTCTACTGTATTCTCCTTCGCTGTCTGCTATTCCACCAATCTTAGTGTCACCTGCAAACATGCTAATGAAACAAGCTACACCTTCGTCCAAATCATTTATGTATATCACAAAAAACAATGGTCCCTGCAAGGGCCCCTGTGCGACACCACTGGTCACAGATCTCCATTTTGAGAAGTTCCCTTCCATCATTACTCTGTGTCTCCTGTTGCCGAACCAGTTCTCTATCCATCTAGCAAGAACACCCATACAACTTCACCTTCTTCATCAGCCTATGGGGAAATTTATCAAACGCCTTACTAAAGTCCATCTGTATGACATCTATATCCCTTCCCTCATCAATCAATTTTGTCACCTCTTCAAACAATTCTATTAAGTTTGTAAGCCATTAC
This sequence comes from Hemiscyllium ocellatum, assembly GCF_020745735.1. Taxonomy (NCBI): domain Eukaryota; kingdom Metazoa; phylum Chordata; class Chondrichthyes; order Orectolobiformes; family Hemiscylliidae; genus Hemiscyllium; species Hemiscyllium ocellatum. The sequence goes on along the minus strand of NC_083421.1, from coordinate 985,075 downwards.
CTTACCTGCACAAAACCATACTACCCAGCACTGAGAAGTCATTTTATTCCAAATGGGTATATATCCTATCCCTCAGTATCTTCTCCAGTAGCTCCCCTACCTCTGACGTCAGGATGACAGGTCTGTAATTATATGGATTATTCCTTAATAAAGGAGACGCCATTAGCAATTCTCCGTTCACCCAGGACCTCCCCCGTGTTCAAGGAAGCTGAAAAAATATTAGTTAAAGCCTCAGCTAATTCCACTCTCGCTTCCTTCAATCACCTGGGATAGATCCCATCCAGACCTGGGGACTTGTCCATCTTAATGTCTTTTGGAACTCACAACACTTCCTCCCTCCTTACGCAGACTTGACCAAGAGCAATCAAAGATATATCCCGAACCTCAACATCCACCATGCCCCTCTCCATACCGATGCAATATACACATTAAGAATCTCTCCCGATTTCTCTGCTTCCAAGCATATCTTTCCTGCTTTGTCCTTGAGTGGGTCAACCCTTTATCTCGCTACCCTCTTGTTTATTATATATGACCAAAAAGCTTTGACGTTTTCCTTAATCCTGCTCGCTAAGTATATCTCATGACCCCTTTTCGCCCTCTTAGTTCCTCATTTCAGATTGGTCCTACATTTACAATATTCTTGCAAGGCTTCATCTATCTTCATTCGCCTAGACATTATGTACACATTCTTTTTCCTTTTAGCTAGTCCCACAATATAACTTGTCATCCATGGTTTCCTAACCTTGCCATTTCTATCCATAATTTTCACAGGAACATATCTCTCCTGAACAATAATTAACCTCTCTTCAAAAGCCTTCCACATATCAAATGCGGATTTCCCTTCAAACAGCTGTTCCCAATCCTCGTTCCCCAGCTCTTGCCGAATTTTGCTGTAGTTGGCCTTCCCCAGTTTAGCACTCTTCCATTAGGACCACTCTCATCTTTCTCCATGACTATTGTAAAACTAAAGGAATTGTGATCATTATTCCCAAAGTAATCCCCTACTGTAACTTCCACCACCTGGGCGGGCTCAGTTCCCAACACCCGGTCTGGCATGGCCGCTTCCCGAGTTGAACTATTTTTACACTGCTCTAGAAAATGCTCCTGGATGGTCCATACAAATTCTGCACCAGCTACACCTCTAACACTGAGTGAATCCCAGTCCATGTTGGGAAAATTAAAATCTCCCATCACCACCATCCTGTTGCTCCTACACCTTTCCATGATCTATCTACATATTTGTATCTCGATCGGTGTCGGGAGGCCGTTAGTACAATCCCAGCATTGTCACTGCGCTCTTTCTATTCCTGAGCTCTGCCCATATTGCCTCACTGCTCGAATCTTCCATGGTGCACTCCTTCAGCACAGCTGTGATATCTTTTGCGACCAGTGACGCTTCTACTCCACCCCGTTTCCCTTCCTCGTTATCCCGCCTGAAGCATTAATGTCCAGGGATATTTAGTTGCCAATCACGGCATTCCCTCAAAAAGTCTCAGTAATGTCAATAACATTATTTTCCCATGTACTATTCCAAGCCCTAAGTTCATCTGCCTTACCTACTATGCTTCTTGCATTAAAACTACAAGTCCCTCTGTGTTCATCCTCCGCTTCCTGCCTCCTCTACGCCTCAGTCATGCTGATTTCATGATCTAGTTATTTAGGCTTTAGTTACTACCTCCTTTCTGTTCACCAAACTCCTCATGTGTTTCCCGATCCCCTGCCACATTAGTTTAAACCCTTCCCAACAGCGTTAGCAAATGCACTCCATCGGACATTGGCTCCAGTCCTACCCAGATGTAAACCGCCCAATTTGTAATAGTCCTACATCCCCGAGAACCGGTCCCAATATCCCAAACATCTGGACCACTCCCTCCTGCTCCATGTCTCAAGCCACGCATTCTTCATGATTATTCTGTCTTTGCTACTCTGACTAGCACTTGACACATGGAAGCAATCCTGAGATTACTGCCTCTGAGATCCCACTTTTAAACTTGGCTCCTAACTCCCTAAATGATTCTTGTAGGACCTCATCCCAGCGGCACATTAATGTAGGGAGAGTTAATTCAGGTTCATAGAGTATTAGGGATACTATATTAGACTGATGAATGGACTCTGTAACTCCAAATAAAGATGATCTTATTCATGTTGATCGTGTTTGTTTGAATGTGCTGCGTACAGTAACCTATACGCCTTGCTCTGTCCAAGTTTATTTTTCACCCTACGATCTGTGTGTCCATGCTTACTGTCATTTATCTGTACTGCTCGCAAATAAAGCTTTCACTGGACTTAGGCACATGTGACAATAAATCTAATATATTAATTATTTCTCACCCTAACAGTGTCTCTTTTAGAAATATGCGATCTTTGCTAATCCACAAGTTTCAACATAATCATCCCTCTTTGTCTCCTGCCATGACAGATTAAATACCCAGTTCCACCACCATCTCCTCATGGTGTCATCATCTCGTGGATTAGACTGCTGATACTTGTTTGTGTTAATGAGATCGTGCCTTACAAAGGAGATCATGCCTGTTCACAGTGCCCCAAATACTCTCTCATCAAGGCCCGACAAATACAGGAAGACGGCTTTACTTATGCACTTGAATCATATTACAATGAACGACAGCATACTGTACAAGGTGCTCAATACTTAACGCCCTTGGAGGTGCGATTTTTGGTGACTCATGATCAAGGACATTCAGGTCCTTTTTAAAAACAACACTTCTCAACCTTGTACCATTTACTCAACACAAAATGAGATGCATACTGTTTATTTCTTACATCTAAATAATTTCTATGCCTTGCAAATTGTTGTGGTTCAAGCACTGAAACTTGTGATATCCCATGAGTAACTGCCTTAAGTCCATAAAAGTGCAAAAGCTCTGTATTGTTTCCATTGACCAATTCTCAATCCATGTGGTATGTCCAGATCACCCCGTCTGCAACTTATCAATATACTCTAACTTCCTTTGTTCACTTGTCAGCAACAATGTAAAAATTATTCTGCAAATTCAAATACACCACTCCCACTGGTTCTCTTTTGTGGATGCGTCAACTAACACAAACTCCACAGGTTTCTCAAAGATCATTTCCGGTTTCTAAATCTAAGCTGACTCTGCCAAGTCACATCATGATTTCCGAAGTGTCTAATTATAAAATTTCTCATATAAGGTTCTAATATTTTCCTCAGTCCTGACATCAAGGTACCCACTTTTATTTTTTCGTTTCCCTTTCATTCCGGTTTTAAATAGTTAGGATTAGAATAACTACTTTCCAGTCTTCAGGAACGAGAATTTCCAGAGTCTAAAGAATTTTGAAGGGTAATCAATACTTCTTTCTTGTCATGACAACGTTTAAAAGACATTTGGATAAGTACATGAATAGGAAAGGTTTGGCCGGATATGGGCCAAGCGGTGGTACTAAGTTAGTTTGGAATTGGAATAGTCACCATGGACTGGTTGGACCAAAGGGTCTGTTTCTGTTCTGTATGACTCTACATCACTTTCACTAGCTGTATTGCCACTTCCCTGAAAACTTTGGGATGGAGCTCATTGGGTGCAGTAACTTGCCAAACTTCAATTCAATTAGTTTTTGAGTAAGTCCATTTTATTAATTCTAATCATGCACATGTTCTTATTTTCACCAGTCAATCTGTCCCATGTTATTTCTAGTTGATTTTCGGTAGCTTCCATTGTGGAGACAATGCGAAGTTATTACCCTCAGCAGGAGGCAGAGATGTATACTGTCACTGTGTGAATACCTCGGAGCACTGCAACTGGGAGATGATGGACGTGACACCCACTCCTCCTCAGAAAGTTCTAGAATCAAGACAGTTCAATGAAACTGTCACTTCCTGATCACTGACAGCATAATCGTCTCCCTCGTGTGAGGTTACAGGTTATACTGAAACTCATTTTAGAATCAAAATGACTTCAAACTTTGCACCTGGCATACCTCCAGGTCGAGGTAAGAAAAAGTTTGTGATCAAAATATGCGTAACGAGAAGAGTTGCCAGAAGAGAATTGTAACTGGAAAGGTGTGAATGATGGTTTATTCAGAAACAGTGTTGAGGCAGAAGTGAAGACTGTAATATTGTGAAAGTGGGAGTATACAGGTTTTGTGGTAGACGGAATATTGAGATATAAATCAGCTCAGGATAAAATGAGGCAATTGTGGTTATGAACACTTTAATTTCTCCTCAGATACTTGGAAGCAAGGGATATGAAATTCATGGAATAGAAATGGAGATTGTGGTTGAAAGTGAAGACAATAGTTTGGATCTTTGCCCAATATGCATTACAGAGAAAACGATGACATTCGCAACGGCTTAGAGAATGAGTACATGGGCCGAAATCGACTCACCAGGAACACCAACAATAGCGAGGATGGGATAGTAACCTGCCTGAATAATCATCATTACACAGCGTCAATCAAGATGTTGTTACGACACTGAAGTATCCTCCACCACAACAACTTTCAATATAAAACTGCTTCTGGGCACAACTGCCCTGAACATACACAAGAAATACGGATTTCCCTGGATTTTACTCTCACAGCTCTTACCAGTTAATTGTTTATCGTTTACACAATGCAATTCTATAATCTGTTTGTAAAGATGCAAACATCTTATTGCATAATTTGTGTGCCTTTTCTTTTTGAGATTTTTTGTAGCCTTAGCGCAAAAGTAAGTGTTCTGTTTAAAATTGACTAGTTTATTGGGATTCAAGGGTCAGACATAGTATGTATTTTTCATGGGTTAAGAAACAGAAAGGCATAGAAGACAGTGGCTGTAGAGACTGATGAGGAGTAAAGTGACATGCCCACCAGTCCCCAATGTCTTCTTGATGGACTGAATAAAAACATTGCAGTGAAAGGAACAGAATATATTCAGAAGAAGGAATGGAAAGTGACAATGTAAACAAAACAGAATCATTTCAAATGGAATGGCTAAATAATGGTGTGTGTGTGTGTGTGTGTGTGTGTGTACAGATAGATACGATTGTTCATATGTGTGCAATATATTCAGAATGAACAAGAGAGACACAGTTAACAAACATGATGCATGTGATGTACAAAATTGATAAAATATTAATATGTTATTTAATCTTCAGCTGTGACGTTATGTTCCCCTTCTCTCAACGTACCGTCTGGCTCCTGCCCCTTTCTGGCATTCCCTGATCTAATCTTTCATTCTTAAAGGGATGGATGTTATAAATCCCTGCTTCTGGTGTTCCAATATGTTTCAATTAATCCATTTTCTACCAGTAAACGTATACTGGGTTCTGTCAACAGATGGTGCTTGTCATATTAATGGAGATAAAGGTACTGGCACCAAATCCAGGATTTCAACTTATTAATCTGTTGCACATACACCGTACAAAGGACCACAGCACACAGGAATTGTCAAACCAAATACGGAAGCACATCTAATTCTATCAATCATGTAGCCTTAGCTATTTTTACATCTCCACGTCTATATTCTCTCTCTCTGTCTCGATATTTCCATCTAGTTAATAAATCCTCCAATCGTTCTTCGTGTCCCATGTCTCAAACCTCCCTCCTTCAGTTTACATCTATTGCTCACTTTTGGATCAGATGGCTTATCATTGAATAATGAAACTAAAAAGACAGGAGGGAGGCGCTGGCTAGAGTTAATTGGAAGGTGAGCTGAGCACGGTAATATGGTGAAGCAGCAATGACAGGAGTTTCTGGAGATAATTCAGCAGCACATAAGAAATTCATCCCAAGTAAGAAGAAAAATATTCAGCAGAAGACAAGGCAGCCGTGCGTGATAACAAATTCAGGGACAGAATAAAAGTAAAAGAAAATGCGCGCAATGTGGTGAAGATTATTGAGAATCTAGATGATTAGGAAGCCTATAAATTCCAGCACGGATATCTAATAACAGCAAATGGGAGCAGAGGGTGAAATATGATATTACGCTTGTTAATCATGTAAAAGAACATTGAAATAGATTTTTAGATAAATAACAAGGAAGACAGGGAGTAAAGAACCAACAAATGAATGTTGGAAAATGAAGCTTGAATAGTTATGGGAAGCAACGGAATGGCAGAGGAATTGAATACATTGCAACAGTCTTCATGGTGGAAGACACCAAAAAAATGTCAGAACTTCAAGACAGTCAGCAGGTAGAGGTGAGTATAGTGACCAACAGTAAGGGGAAGGTGCTGGGGAAGGTGAATTTGGATCAATCAGCGAGACCAGTTGCAGAACACCCCATTGTTCTAAAGGAATGCCGAAGGTGATTATGGAGGCACTGCTGGAGACTGTTCAGGTAATTTTGGAGTGAGGGAGGATTGGCAAATGTAACCACCCTGTTTAAGGAGAGAGGGACACAGGAGACAGGAAATTACAAATGGCTAGGCAAGTTGAAACTGTTGTATAGAAGGACTTAATGGATCCTTACGTGTATGAATAGATGCGTGGAGTATAAGAACAAGGAAGTTCTGAAGTATATTGGACGTGGTGTGATTAAGCTACAGCATAACAAGAGTTACGTTTACAATGTTATTGCGAACAAAAGACTTGAAAGTACGGTTAAAACAAAGGAAATCAATTCGAAGCAGACAGGAGCATTAGTGACAAAGAGACTGTTTCCTTGACACTGTAGTGAGAATGTTGAGGTAAGCTTTTCAGTAAACAGACTAAAAAAAGTATAAAAAGCACAATAAAATCTGTCGCTGCGGATATAGCAACACATATGAGGCTTAAAAAGCAGAGCAGGTCAGACAGTATCCTAGGAACAGGAAAGTCAAAGTTTCAGGCCGGAAGACTTCATCAGGATTGGGCCGGGGGAAGGGGAGCTGGGAAGTAAATAGTGGGAGGGGCGTGAGGCTCAGGGAAGGCTCGATGGGATGACGATGGGGATGAAGTAGGGCAATAATGTGATTGGTCAGTGGGAAGGGGGCAGCAGATATGTGACTAGGAAGGTGGACAGCTTAAGTCAGGTCAGCGAAGTGGAACATGGAATAATGCTGTGGGCGGAGAGATTTCGAAGCCAGTGAAGTAAATATTGAGACCAGTGAACTGTAAGCTCTCCAGCTGAAAGATCACTAATTTCCTAGTTTCTGATTGGCCTCACTCTGACAGTGGGGGAGGCCAAGGATGGTCCTGTTGCTGGATGAGCTGGGGGGGGGGGGGGGGGGGGTGGATGGATAAGTGAAATGCATAGCAACTGGAATATTGCGTTGGTTAAAGCGTGCAGAGAGCAAATGCTCCATGAATATGTTCCCGAGTCTCCCTTTGGTCTCCCTGATCGAGAGGAGACCACATTGGGAGTTGGAGACGTGCTTGGTGGGGCAGGATCAGGTGCTCTGCCCCCAACAACCAACCTGATTTTCCAGTTACCTTTCATTTTAATTCCCCTCCAACTCGTCCGGGGACATGCCCATCCTTAGCCTGTCCACGGTCGGAGGAACACCACCTGAGGTTTTACCTTTGGAGGTGATATCCGAAGGGCCTCAATATTGACTGCAGCAGCTTCAAAATTCCTCCATGTCCCTTCTCCCTGACCAGACCCACCTGGACATCTTATCACTCACATATCCGCTTTACCCTTCCCACTTACCAATCACAGTAACCTCATACCTGCATGTATACACCACCATCATACGTACACTTCGTCCTTCCATACCCACTCACTCCATTTCTGGGCTCCCCTCCCGTTCGCCAGTCCTGACGAATGGTCCAATCTCAAAATATTGCCTTTTTGCTCCTCTGATTCTGTCTGGCCTGCTGTGTTTATCCAGCTCCAAGTTTATTAACTATGGCCTCTCGCACCTGTAGTACTTACTCTCTCCAAGTTGTGGAATAATGTAGTCTACATATAAGAAGAAATACTTTGGGACATTTGAAAAGATCACTGACTCATTCCTCATTTCTTAACAACCCAACACACACCTTTCAGGTGAAGCAGCATTTCACTTGTACTCTTTCAATCCAATCTCCTGTCATTTCCCTACTCACAATGCAGTCTCATTTACACTGGGGAGAACAAACAGAGACTGCATTGAGTAACACTCCCAATCTTTCTGTAGGAAGAGCCCTGACCCTCTCATTGTTTCCCATTTCAATAACCTACCTTGCTCTCATGCTAACATTTCGGTCCTGGGCTGCTGCAATGTTCCAATGAAGCACAACCAAAGCTCGAGTAACACCTCACTTTAGACTTTGGTACGTTACAGCCTGTAGGAGTTAATATTCGATTCCATAATTTCACAGCCTGATGGCATTATGGCTGTTCTCAAATCTTCATACATTCCTTCTCCTGTTTTCCCAATGAATTTGCCCTGTTTGTGAATCTTTTGTCTTGCACTCAATTAACCAACTCGGCTCCACTCTTCACAATCTGATATATACTCATTTTACATTTGATTCTCTTTTACCACAAACAAAAGTCCATATGTCAGTCACGGTGTGACTCCACACTGTCTGTTTCCCGTCAACCCTCCTCTAGCTCTGGCAAGAGATTGAAAAGCCCTTTTTCCAATCCTTTTCTGTTCTGAAGAAGTGTCACACTGGACTTGAAACGCTAACTCTGTTTCTCTGTCACTGTAGATGCTGCAGATCTGCTTTGTTTCTCCAGAAGTGAACAAAACACATTTTCAATAAAGCAAATAACTGTTGATACTGGAAATCTGAAACCAGAACAAAAACAGAATCTGCGAGCCTTGAAGAATGATCACTGGAACCAATGACTAACTCTACTCTCACTCCACAAAATGCTGCAAGACCTGCTTAATATCCCCAGCAATTTCTGTTTTTTCAAGACGTTTCAAAGATGTATGTCAATGTTGCTCAAACCCCCTGTCCAACCTGGAGCACCATATATCGGGAAGTGAAAGACTACACAAGATGTACAAATTCATTGGTTCTGAAACTAAAAGAGGCTGGCATCACTGACACGACAGAGCTCTTACTCTTAGTCAGGCAGAGAAACAGAGGGAGACGTATTCACTCTAAACACAGAAGGTCACACAAACTGGAAGGGAAAGGATTCAGATGAATATATTAAAGTGTGTTGAGGAATGAGACAAACTGCAAGTGTGACACCATGGAGAGACCCTCAGTAGAATGCGAATATAAAATTGGACGTGTATCAGAAACCAGAGTAGTTCACTTAGTACAGGGCTGATGGGTGAATGAGTCTAGGTGTGAACTGGGGAACAGGCAGCAGAACTGTATTCGAGATATTGCAGCTCAAACCGTGTATTCCATGCGGTGCTGTAGACCACAGCAACAGCAGAAGCAGAATTATATAAAACTATAATCTGAAACTTTTTGCACCGGATAATCCCTCAGTCTACCATTACCATCAAGCTGATCTATGGTTCAGTGGCGAGTGTGGGTAAACATGCCCGGGTCAGAACCTGATGTCAACCAGTTATAGATCCCACACTTGACTGGTTATACTCCAAACAGCAGAACTAACATCTGATATAGAGGGCGCAATGATCCCAAGACTAGCAGATCAGATCAAAGCTCAGCAGTTCTGCCACACCCAGTCATAAATGGAATAATCAACTCACTGCAGGAGAGTGTCATACACATGTCCCCATCCTAAATAATAGAACAGCTCTGCACATCAGGGCAATAGAACAAGGATTCTTATCTACACCATACTCAGCCAGAAGTGTTGAGTTTATGATTCAACTCAACACATCAATATGCCCACAGAATCACAGATGTCAGTTTTCAAACAATTTGATTCGCTCTATGTGACACGAAGAAACATCTGAACACAGTAGAAACGACATAGGCAATATACAACAAGCCCTGTCCCTGGGGAAGCTGTTTCATTCCATTTCCTATTCTGATATCTATCTGGCAATGTGGAAAATTACTATGACAAGTCCCTTAAGAGGAAAATAATTACAGTATGACCAATATCATCCCCTCAACTCCATTACGACAGTCAGATGGGTGGGAGGTCTTTTTGACAGCGCTGTGAAGCAGCACAAAAATTACCTGCACAGTGTGGTTTCCGATGAGTCCCCATGTGGAGATGGTGCTGTTGTGGAAATGTCACTGGATTACTAATCTAGACCACGTTAATGTTCTGGCAGCTGGCAGAAGTCAAAAGCCATTAATAAAATGTCGAGATCCAAAGCCTGGTGTAAGTAACAGTGACCGTGAAGCCAATGTCGATTTTAAACACCAATTTGCTTCCCCAGTGTACTTTCAGGAAGTGAATCTCCCGTGCTTTCCTGATCTGGCCTAAAAGTCACTCCAGACACACAGACATGTGATCAACTATTCAATGGTCTCTGAAACGGCCTAGCAAGGCACTCAATTGTATCAAATTGCTCCGAGATCTTAAAGGATAAAACCGGACAGAACAGCCGGCACCAGCCTCTGTATCAGAAAAGAGAATGAGAAACACAATCCTGTCGACCCTGCAGAGATCTCCCGAACATCTGAGAGCTTGTCACAAGATTTACAGTATTTTCCCACAGACTGCACTGAAAGATAAGGAAAGGAGTTGGTTATTCAACACAGTGAGCCTCCCACTTTCTCATCTTGGCTGACAATCTCCTCACTGCATTTCTCCAACAGCTGACTGAGATATATTGCAATTGATTTCATCAACCAAATGTTTGAGATGTTTGGGAATAACCGGGACCCAAGGACATATTCCTGAGCTACTCCATGAACCTTCATCTCCAATAAAAGGATCCTTTTATTCCGGTGTTTCCGGCCCAAGCGCTCCTCTGCTGGAGCTTGTACACTCTGACCTGCTTTCTTGTTCTTATCTTCTCCCCCACTTTTCTCTTTGTAACTTACTGGCCTCAAACTAGCCCCACGGTCTGGAGCTCAGGCTGAGCCCAGTGCGGAGGAGAGTGAGTCCTCGCTTACTTTTCCGGAGCAAGCACAGTATGTGGAATTGGCAGCGGCTACATCAGCAGAGGCAACGTGGATATGATAGGGGCCAGCAGCAGAGAGTGATGCCTGAGGATTAGAGACTTGTTGATGATTGGGTCCTGCACTGGTGATGGTGAAGCGGATAATGGAAGGCCATCATGGTAACGTCGGTGAGGTGGGTCCAGCAGTAAGAGACATGTCTCTGACATTGGAAGGGTCTGGCACAGAGGGCAACATGCCGGTGATGAAGGAGTATCTGCCCAATGGCAAAGATGGTGCCTGAGGATCAGCATCTTCAATGTTGCTGGGGTCTGGTGTAGATGGTGATGTAGCTGTCTTTGAGGGATTGGGTTGCAGGGGTGGTCTATAGTGAAGAGCTGTTTCACAACTCATCAACTCTCTTCAAGCTGTATCCTCTCTTTATTCCATTTACTTCAATTGTCACCACTTTGTGGCAACACGTGAAACCGTTTCACTGCATTTTGTTGTATTGATCATGTAAAATGCGCCTGGTCATAAAAATCAAAATCAAAAACTTTTACTCACTCTTTCCTGCCAGCTGACCCATTCTGAAAACATATCCAAATATTCACCACAATCCCACAAGATTTGATTTTGCACACTGGGCTTGGGACTTCAGCAAAAATCTTTCTGAAAGTCTCTCTTGTAATCGTATCCTACTGAATCATCTCTCCCTCAGCCTTCTCTGCTCCAAAGTAAACAACCCGAGCTTATCCAGCCTCTCTCGATAGCTGCTATGCTCCACCATAGGGAGCATCCTGGTGAATCACCTCTGCACCTCTCCACTACAATCACATCCTTCCTGCAATAAGGTTCCCAGAACTACACACAGTCTGCCATCTTGGTCTAAGCATAGACTTGTATAGCTCTGATAATGTATATGTTGGAGAATGAAGGTTGTGCCTACGGTTCCCTCTGCCTTCTTAACTAACCTATTAACCTCAGTCAAAAAGTGTGTTGCTGGAAAAGCACAGCAGATCAGTCAGTATCTGAGAAGCAGGAAAGTCGATGTTTCGAGAATAAGCTTTTCATCAGGATGTGGCCATCATTCCTGATGAAAAGCTAATGTTCGAAACGTCAACTCTCCTGCCCCTTGGATGCTGCCTGACCGACCGTGCTTTTCCAGTAGTTCACTTCGTGATTCTGATCTCAAACATCTGCAGTCCTCACTTTTTCCCTAACTTGTTAACCTGTGCAATCACAGTCAGGGATCTGTGGAGAAACACCCTCTGAGCTTCCCAGTGTACTGCCATTCATTGCATACCCCTATTGTTGGTTCCTTCTTCCAAAGTCTATCATCTTATATTTATTAGGGTTACTTTCCATTTGGCTATCTGACCATTCCATCTGTATCTTCCTGTAATATCTTCCTCACTGCCAACCACCCGGCCAATTTTTGTGTCAAACACAAACTTAATTATCACACTCCACCACCCCCCTACGCATTCGCATCTAGAGCATTTATGAATGCCACAAATAATAATGGACAGAGCACTGATCCCTTGGTACACCAGCAGACACTGGTCTCCAGTTACACAGACAGCCTTCCGCCACCACCCTCTGTCTCTTGCCACTAAGACAATGTTTGATGTAACTCACTAAGTTACCCTTGATATCATGATTTTTTAAAATCAGTTTCCTATATGGAGCTTTGTCAATGGCCTTGTTGGAAAACCATATAAACACCATGCTCGGAACTACACAATAAATTTTATTTGGAATTGCTTCCCCTGATGACGTTATGCGGACTATCCCTGATCAAACCTTGCTTCTCTAAATGAAGATCAATTTTCTCCTGTCCTATTTTCTCCGATACTTGGCCTAACACTGATCTAATACTGACTGGTCTACAATTCCCCGGTTTATTTCCATCACCCTTCCCATAAAGTGGGACCACTTAGTTGTGCTCCAGTCATCTGGCATCGCCAACTTCACTGTGGCCAGATTCAACTTAAGCATTTAACTCAGGGCCTTTTGTCCTTTGTCTCCAACAACAACCTGTGGTACAACTCATCCAGACCTTGCAATCAGTCCAATTTTATACCAGCCAAATCCTCCGATCCCTGCTCGCATCTTATATCAGTCTGTTCAAGAGCTTCCCAATCCATCTTCTTGAATTCTGTCCCTGCAATCTCCTTCTCCAAAATAAAACAGATATGGAGCGCTCATGTACAATCGATCAATGTTCTCCAGCTTCACACACAGAGTGCTCCCTTGGTCTCTAAGGGCCCTAGTTGTTTCCTGGTTATTCTGTTCTGATTAATGTAAGGGGATTCTCCCTAACCTTGCCTGGCAGCAATGCTCCCTGCCGCTGTGTCAGTCCATCTCTCTGTGTGAACTCTCTAAGCTTCACTGCGATCTCCTTTCATTTTGGCATTCACTGGAGAACACAAACTGCGTTTCTCCATCAGTTAATCTTGCCTCTAATAAAATAGACATGAAATTAACTGTTTAGTTTCTGTGTAATTACCTAGCTCTCTGCAAGAAATAATCTTGTATGGATAGTCCCCAATCCACACGTGTCTTTACCGTCACTTTCCCATCAAGTATCAAGATAAGCGTTTGGTGATCCTTATGTTTCTTGTTAGTTTGTATTCTTGCTCTTTTTGGTTTTCTTATCAGTTCATTGACCCTCCTTTGCTGGGTCCCACATATTTCTGAATCCATTGCTTACCACAATATCTGGCATTTTCTGAGCTGCTTCCTTTGATCTAACGCAATATTTAACTTTTTTTGTTAACTATTGTTAAGTCACCTTATCCTTTTGCTGTTTGCGCTGTGGTGGACATGTGCATATTGTACATTTTAAGATGTTTATTTAAACAACAACCATTGTCTGTCTGCCAGTAAATCTTTTCCATGTACTTCTCCAATTCACTGAAGCTAATTTGCCCCTCATACATTCATCACTTGCATGACTCAGGTTTATAACCACAATTTCAAAAAAAAACTTTTGTTTTCAGAAGTCAGAAACAATTCAATACATTATGATTAATATTCCCAGCACCTCCTTTACAGCAGTGTTTTTAATTAGCTCTTATGATCACATAACATCAATTCGAAAACTGTCTGACCTCTACCTCAGTGCTCAAAATACTGTTAAAGGAAACCATCTCAAACATGGTCATGAAATCCATTTTTCCCAGCAGTAGCATTCACATAGGCTAACACAGTTTAGTCGCAGATTGCAGCTGGTGATTCTCACAGTAGTACCCACAAACCTACGTATATACTTCCCTGTTTTATAACATATGCAACCTCTGTATTGCAGCTTTCACTTTGATATAAAACTTCCATCAATGTTTGCTTCTCCTTGCCGTATCTAAGCTCCACCTTACCAGGTTCTGTGGAATCTGAGCGATGTGGCCTCTGAGGAGATTAATGGTAGATTCAGGTGAGACATTTCGTGAGGCTTTTGTGGACGTTGAAATAATCTCGTCACGTTGGTCGTTATTCTCAAGTGTCATTGTGGTATTTTCATTAGATCTCCCGTTATGCTGGTGGAGAAAAGAAGGAGAATGGTCTCTCAGCAATGCTGTGTATTTCCCACAGACAACTGAGACTGCTGTAAACTGGGTGGGAACCTTACAGCAGGCTCGTAAAGTGTTGCTGCTGCTCTCCAGTATCCTAGTGAGATCACATCTGGAGTCTGGTGTACATATTTAGTCTCCTCACTGAAGAAACGATATTATTTTCTTGGACGCAACTCAGAGATGGTTCCCTCAACTGATTCCTTCGATGAAGGTGTTAACTTATAAGGAAAGGATAATCATATTGATCCAATACCCATTGGAGTTCATGAGAATGAAAGATGATTGTATTTTTACATAGAGCACCGGAAGGAGTCAGCAACAGAAGACAATTACACAGTCAATAGAGGAATCCATTCCACTTCTCCAGCCTGTTACACAGGGACAGTAGAAGGATATTCCAGCTTTGGACCCTGTTTCACCAAAACAGGATGAGGCTATTCAGCCCCTGGAGCCTGATAAACAGTCAAGGAATAGGCCAAAAAGCTCCTCGATTTTATAACACGGGACCAAGAGGAGGCTGTGCAGCACCAGTATCCTGTTACACAGCAACAGGATCAGCCAATTCAGCCTCCTCAAGTCTATAACACAAGAATTAGATGAGACTGGAAGAGGTTATTCAGCATGAGAATTAGAGAAGGGGATAAGATATTTGAGACTTGTGGAAAGGAAGAGTATCTGTTATATGGGAACACGAGAAGACCAAGCGCTTTCTTGATCCCATTTCAGGGATTCAGTAGGTAATTGTTCAGTATGAGACTGTTATGAAGGAATATGAAGAGACCCTTCCGCTCCTCAAAATGTGACACAGCAACAGGAAGATTTCACAAACCCTCAAGCTCCTGAGGTATCGTCAGAATGAGGAGAAGCAAGTCTTGAATATGTAAATGATGACGTTCCGTCTATTGAGACTTTAATGTAGGAACACGACGTGGGCATTCAGTCCACTGAGTGTGTAAAACAGGAACAGAATTATTCCATTCAGACACTTATGCCTCTTACACAGCGATTGGAGCAGATCTTTTAAAGCTTTGTGTCTGTTCCACGGGAAAACTGGAAAGGGAACGTTAAGGTACAGAAAGGGTAGGAATTAGGATAATCATATTCAGTAATGAATAAAATTGGTGAGCAAACTGTTGGGAATTAAGGGAAATTGTGAGAATCCACTGTTAATTAATTAACAACAGGAGATTTGCAAAGTCAAAGTGGAATACATCAGAATCAGCATGAATTTTTAAAGAATTTATTTGTTAGAGTTCTTTATATATGTGACTAGGAACGTAGACAATAGGGATCCTGGAGGTGTACCGTATCTGGAATTTGAGAAAGCATTTATTAAAGAGCTGCACAAAAGATTAAGCTGTAAAATAAGACAACATGAGTTTGGGAGGAAGTTATTCGCTTGGATAGAGGGCTCGTGAGCCAACAAAATACAGAGAGATGGAATAGATGTTTCGTTTAATGGTTGGCACCTTTTGGGATTCTTTTGAGTTCAGACAGCATGACCCGACTATTACTCATCTATTGTATTATTTGGATGAGGGGATAGAAGACTTGACAGCCACATCTTCAGCTGATGCTAAAACAGTTGGTAAAGTAGGTTGATGCAATGAAGATGTAGAAAATTTACAAATGGACATGAACAGTTTAGATGAATGGGCCAACATTTGCAGATAAAGTTTATTGTGGATCAGTATGGGATTATCCATTTCGATCAGAGGAATCGAACTTGTTATGGAAATGGAAAGCAACTAACGAGTGCTTATGTGCAGGGGATCTGGGTGTACTTGTGCATATCACAGAAGGCCCACATGCAGGTACAGCAGGGAATGAGAAAGGCAAGTGCAATTTCAGCATTTAATTCTAACTGAATCGAATATAAAGGAAGGGAAGAATTGCTGCAACTCTGCAAGGTATTAATGAGACGGCAACTGGCGTTCTGTGTACACTTCTAGCACCCCGACTGCAGAGGGATGTAGTTACAATGAAGGCGGTTCAGAACAAATTCATTAGATTGATTCCAGAGATGAATTTGTCTTTTGAAGAGCGTTTGAGCAATTCAGACCAATACTCTCCGGAGTTTAGAAAAATGAGAGGAAACCTCATTGAGGTCTGGAGGATGTTAAAGGTGATTGACAATGTCGGTGTGGAGTGGATATTTCTTCATGTGGGACAAACTAGAACAAGAGATCAGAGTTTTATGATTAGGCAGAGCAGATTTAAAACGGGGGGAAGAGAAATTACTTCTCTCAAAGGGTTGTGACTCTGTGTAATTCAATGTCTCAGAGTGCAGTGAGTGCTGGGACATTGAGTAAATGATGGGATAAGGAGAGCGACCAGGAACATGGGACTGAGGCCTCGTTGACATCAGCCATGATTGTATTAAATGGCGGATCAGGCTCGCGGGGCTGGATTGCCGACTGATGCTCTTTGTTCTTATTCAGTCTTTTGACTGTGCTACACCGGAATGGGGGAGGACTGGTTATCAAACAGGAAGCAGGCACTCCGGATATATCAGTCTCAATCAGTTCGACAGAGCGTAGCCAGTGGAGTCACACTGAGTCCTCAGCTCTTCACAATCCAAATCAATGATCAGGAGGAATTGAACGGATATACTGCTACTACGTTTGGTGTTGAACTTAGTTGTCAAGACAGTAAGTTATCAAGAGAATGTGGAGAGTCTGAAAATTGATATACACAGGTAAAATCAATTAATAATAATTTACCATGTGGAATATAACTGAATATACAACTTGCAATCTGTTTCAGGAAGTTTATAAGGCAGTATTATCCTGTAATGGACAGAGATTATAGGGCTGAGTGAAACAGCTTGTTCTGGAGGTTTCACTCTAGCCCGTTCAGACATGGGAAGTGTTGATCCATCTGATGCTCACAGTGGCACCTATGCTGTCAGTACAAAAGGGATATTTTTATGCATTTGGTGGGTGGTGCGGAGTGGTGGGGGGGGGGGGGGGGGGAGGGGTGGGGGTGGTGTTTTGAGTCGTGTGCGAAGAAGACGGCCATTATCTGAGATTCCATCCTTTATTTCCAAATGGACATCCGAGTACGATGGGAATGGCTGTTTCTGAATGAAGAGGCTGTGGTTGCTGCCAGGACAGGGGTATTCTCCAACATGATGTATTGTGCATGGGCACACTGCAACATTAATGAAGTGAGAGTTTCTTCAGTTCTTCTACCTCTCCCCATTGACATGGAACCCTATAGAACTATATACACCATCGGGAATCCCAATATACTGGGAAAACACGGATACACCCTGCTGAGGAGAAAACATTCACCTCATCCACCACATAGATCCTCCATCACTGAACGGTGACATTGATGCTGAAATGCTGGGAGATGACCGATGTGTCATGCACTCCTGCCTGAAACGTTCCAGATCATAGAAGCTGAATGCATCAGTGACACTAACAGCCACTGGCAGTACTGTCCTCTCCCGGGGGTGTGAAGCTGCAGGTCGTGTTGACAGAGGTGACACAGCTCTGTGACCAGCTCCTTGTTCAGTCAGGGACCCCTCACACCCTGCTCCTGGGTTCAGTGTCCCTTGGGTAGCTGGTCTTGGAAAACCCGGAGTGGATACAGCAGATCCCTTTCCCTACACATGCTCACTCCGTGGTTTCAGAGCTTCCCCTTTCTGCAGTCTGTGCTCCATTTGTTGTTCATATTGCAGGCCCAGATGCTGTAACTGCAGTCCCCATGCTCCATTCAGAGTTGGATCACAAAATCTTCGGGTATCCCTGAATATCTGAGGCTCACAGCACAACCTCCAGCAAACCATCCCCAGCATCTCCACGAACTTTTCAATAACAGGAGACAGTCAGAAGCCCCTCAGCTGCAAGTGTTATGCAACAGGCCAGAACACCACAAAATATGTTTCTTTTTTTAAACGTAGATGTGAATTGGATGTTCCCGATATGTTGTGATTGGCCAACCCATTCAGCATTATGCAAAATGCAATCCATTCAAACTCTCTAGTTAAACCACAATCAAAGAGATGAACAATTGGGGATAGCTTCTTTACTGGAACACTTACGCAAACAATAGATACAGTACCTTCAACACATTAACTGTTCTAATACAGGAACATCCCATAAACATGCCCCTTGACAAAAAGGTAAATTCAAACTCAGAATCTTATATGCAGTTCTCCAATCCAGGAGGAAGCAACTTCAAGAGAGTTTTCAGAGAGATGAGCAGCTTGGGATCATGGATTGAAACCTGCAACCCTTCTGGGATCCCCAGCAGCTTCTGGATGCTGCAGCAAAAAACAAAACGAGGAGGTCTGGTCTGAGAGAGCTGTCACTGTCCTTCCATTGTTCCCACCATTTTAATAAAACCTAAAGGCCTCCTGAGTTATTTATTTCTGCCATTTTCAGGCAGCAGTTCGGCATTTCTCTATTTAAGTCTTCTCTTTAAAAAAACCGACAAGAAAATAACCTTTTTAAAGTGACAGTATCGTCACACCTTCCACTTTGAAAAAAAAATGACCCATCAATATTCACAGATTCATTTTAATCCCCTTTTTATTACTGTTACAGTAGACTACCATATGTATATATATTCTATTGACACTAAGCATGCAAACATTCACAACTCCATTCTATTTCAGTCAGTTTACTCCTGCCACAGAACGCCTCTGTTTTTCTTCATCCAAGTCTTGACACCTTATCAGCAAGTGCGGTTTCTCGTCCAGTCACCTGTATAACTTCCAAATTGGATGGCATCAATAATAAGTGCTATCTGAACAGACTGGAAGTTTTCTCCTTAAATTTCTCCAAAAATGTTTAGGTGTTGTGATCAATATAAGGATTTGTCTCAGACCCGTTATTTACAAGTTAAATGCTGAAATGTTGTAAGGCCAAGCTCAAGGCCTCGTTCCCAGTTGTGGAATATTTCTGTTGATGGTTTCACCGGACACTCCAACCACACATTACCTAAAGGAGCAAATCTCATCTCTCCAAAAATCCTTCTCAATGACAAGTCTCCTCTTGTCTCAGCATAAAAGAATTACATGCTTCTGTACCTCTCAATGCTGTAACCTCTTCACCTGCTCCTCATGGCCTACACAAGTAAACCTTACTCTCACAGGTATATGTTTTAAGAAGATCTTGCATATTCTTCTCAATGCCTAACAGAAGCCAAACTTTGACTCATGGATCAACTTATCATCATCAGCCATTTCAGCTTCTAATCTCGACATTGTAACTCTCTGCTCTTCCACACGAGTTCTCCCGACTGCAGGAAGTGAATGTTTGAACTACTCCAAAGTAAGAATCTCTCTAAAAGTGTCATAGATTGTTCTCTTTTTAATACCCTTACCCAGCTTTCAAAATTACTTTGTTTTATTATTTCAAACTGAATGTACGTTTAACCAGGGATGCTACTTTAGATTCCTAAAATGCTGTCTGTGGGCTTCTGGCATATGCTCATATGCACTTCAGATTGCTTTCTTCACCCTCTCATACTAGCCAGATACCTCCTCCGATCGGGATGCAAATACCTCACTCCTTATACCTACTACCTTTGTTTGGATCAACTAAATTCATATGGTCACTGATCAGTGCATTCGTTTAGCCACTTTCTCAAATTAAAAAGCCTTTTCATCCCTCTCATCAAATGTAGACAATGACTGGATGTTTTTAAACAGATCCCCACTAGGCCTTTGGCTACCTCCTCCTCACTATCCTCCCGTGTCAGCGTACCATCTACCTTCATCTCTGCTTTCTAAGTCGACTTTCCTCTCAAATTGTTAACTTTTGAAGTTGAAACTCTCTCCCTCTTTCTACTTTTCTTCTTTATTTTTCTGTCTTTCTTAGTCCTCTCCTTTTCTTTTAATTCTCCATTTAATGGTATTTCAAACTGTTTCAATTCCTTTTTGTGTTCAAGGTGATTAGATTAGATTAGATTACTTACAGTGTGGAAACAGGCCCTTCGGCCCAACAAGTCCACACCGACCCGCCGAAGCGCAACCCACCCATACATATACCCCTTACCTAACACTACGGGCAATTTAGCATGGCCAATTCACCTGACCCGCACATCTTTGTGACTGTGGGAGGAAACCGGAGCACCCGGAGGAAACCCACGCAGACACGGGGAGAACGTGCAAACTCCACACAGTCAGTCGCCTGAGGCGGGAATTGAACCCAGGTCCCTGGCGCTGTGAGGCAGCAGTGCTAACCACTGTGCCACCGTGCCAACAATTCAATTCCAGCCATTTCCAAAAATTCTGATGGTGTTTCAATCAAACTTTAAATGCCAAGGCACAGCTGTAATTATTTCTCCTTTTCTTACAGAGGATTGGTGTGGACTTGTTGGGTCAAATGGCCTGTTTCCATACGGTAGGGATTCTAATTCTGAACCCAATTTGGTATGGTTAATTTCGAACCAGACACGATTGCAAAGTTTGCTATGGACCAGATCAGACTGCTTTAAAATATTTTCAGATGGGAGCCTGGATGCTAACCTTGTCTTATAGTAAAGGTAGATGCGAAATGAGTGTTACAGATGTGATGTGGCTGGTCAAACCACACAGCTTAAAGCAACACACAATTTATTTAAATACTCTAATAATAACATATACAAAGGAACAGGAATATAGAATAACTTAACTACTGGAAATCTTATCAGAGTAATAGATACAGTACCTTCTACTAATGAACTATTGCAATGTACGAACATCCCATAAATACATCCCTTGTCAAAAAGACATGCCCAAGGCCATTCAGTCTTGCTCGATCAGTTCAAAGGGACAAACACATAAGTCACAATTTCAGTGGACAGGCGCAGATTCAAGCTGCTGAAACCCCAATCCAACATGGAGCAGCACATGGGACACACCGGAAAGTGAACAACAGCCCGACACACCACTCCCACCCCCTTGTCCATGGAGCACCACATGGGGCACACGGGGAGGTGAACAGCAGTATGACACATACCAATTCATTGTTTCTGCGCTTCACAATGCCAGCACTCGATACACTCGGGAAACAAAAACCAAGGAGAAAGTGAAGACTGCAGATATCTTTTCACATCATCATGCCAGAATTTGTATTCTCAGCTGACAGATTAAGAAATATCTAATCAACGTAGAGAAGGAGAAAGTGAGGACTGCAGATGCTGGAGATCAGAGCTGAAAATGTGTTGCTGGAAAAGCGCAGCAGGTCAGGCAGCATCCAAGAACAAGAGAATCGACGTTTCGGGCAGGAATTTCCTGAAGAAGGGCTCATGCCCGAAACGTCGATTCTCCTGCTCCTTGGATGCTGCCTGACTTGCTGCACTTCTCCAGCAACACATTTTCAACCAAAAACCAAGGCCAGGGAAAGATACAGAGGGACAGAGAGATTCACATTAAATATGGAAACAGTTAATTAACTGAGAACATGTTCTGGAAATATGGAGAAAAAGAAAGGGCAGTGGGACTAAATGGAGGACGAAACCTTTACAATACGAAATTATAAGAATGAGAACGTTGAATAAAGGTATTTTCAGATCAGCTGAAATGGTTTGTTTCATCAAGTTTTGAATCGGTTTCACAGAACACTTCAAACAACATTAGCTGGGACAAGATGACAGACCAACATGGAGAGGTGAATAGGCCACTCTAGTGCATTGTTCAGTAATCTGGATGATCTGCCTAGCATGAGGAGAACTAGCATTTTCAGCTCTGATCTCCAGCATCTGCAGTCCTCACTTTCTCCTGAGAGACGATGGTTCGCATCTGAACATGATCAGGTCAACGTAGAGACCCATGAGTAACACTGCCAGAAGCAAGGAGGGAGGAAGTAATTGAACAAGTTCAATGGTGCCATTAGTAGCGGTTTGCAGAGTGAATATCTGGATTCAGAGTGTCAACATGAACAATAAAAGTGGCAAGAAGTGAAGACTATATAAAAGAACAGTAATGCAATCATAGATGGGTTATAGAAAAAACGTTTGGACGGTGAGACTTACCAGGGACACCAACGATAGACAGGAGAGGATAATAAATATATTGATCAATGCGAAGAGCATAATATATCCGCCGTGATAATGTGAACCAATCATAATATCTTGAAAGAGACCAAACATAATAGGATAAACTCTTGTCCATTGTTATAAAATTTCAGTCCAATATTCTCAGATTCTGATCCACTGTTGGAACATTCCAGTCTAATGTTCTCAGATTCTGATCTCTCCTCCCACTCTCTCTGGAGCTGCTGATCCCTGTCAGTGCTATCGGTGATGCTCCCACTCATGCTATGGCATATCACATTGAATGGAGCCCATGTATCATTGGGAGGTACCTTCCACTAGGATAATTACAAAACATGGAGACTGACATTAATCACAGTCACTGAACAAACAGGTTCAGTTAACCCCTTCCTTCTATAACATTTCATATCGCAATAAAAGGGAATATTTACTCATTCCGGATGAAATGGGTTTGGGTTACTAACGGATGGACTAGAAATCTTTCTTTTTTTTACTTTTTCCGTGTATGTGGGAATATTGCCAGAGCACTGCAGGGCTGTATGTGTCCCACTATGTTTGTAAAGGGGGCAGGGATAAAATAATGGGCCACTTACAACAGATGTCTGGTGGGGAAATTTCTGGGTACATTAACTCAAGGGAGAAAGTGAGGATTGCAGATGTTGGGGATCAAAGTCGAGAATGTGGTGCTGGAAAAGCACAGTAAGTCAGGCAGCATCAGAGTAGCATTGACATTTCTTGTGGAAGCTTTTCATCTAGAATGAGGCTTGTCGACCAAAGATGCTAAGAGATAAATGAGAAGGTGATGGGGTTGGGGAAGATAGCTGAGAATGTGTTAGGTAGTTGAAGTTGGGGTTAGAGGTGATATGTTGGAGAGGAGGGTGGAGCAGATAGGTGGGAAGGAAGGAAGACGGTCATAGGGGAGGTGCTGAGTTGGAAGGTTGGATCTGGGATAAGATGGTGAAGCGGAAATGAGAAAACCGGATGAAACCCACATTGATTCCATGTGGTTGTAGGGTCCCACGGCAGAAGTTGAGTGGTGGAGGAGCCCCAGGACCTGCATGTCCATGATAGAGTGGGAGGGGGAGTTCAAGTGTTCAGCCACGGGGTGGTCGGGTTGGTTGGTGTGTGTGTCCCAGAGATATTCCCTGAAGTGTTCCAAACATTGGCATCCTGTCCCCCAATGTAGAGAGACATCAGGAGCAACGGATATTGTAGGCGAAGTGTGTAGAAGTGCAGGTAAAACTCCGAATGGTGTGGAGGGAGCCAGTGGGGTCTCGGACCGAGGTGAGGATGCAGGTTTCCCAGTTTTTACCGTGGCAGGGGAAGATGCCAGGAATGGAGGGTGAGTTGGTTGGTGACGTGGACCCGACATGGTAGCCACGCTGGGAATGTTCTTTATGGAATGTAGATCAGGGTGGGGATGGAAATATATTCCTGGTGGTGGGGTCTGTTTGTAGGTAGCGCAAAGCGGGCAGAATACTGCGTTGTATCTTGGTGTGATGGAAGGTCAGGAACAGGGTGTTCTTTCCCTATTGAGTTTGGAGGGGTGAAAGTTGAAGGCAGAGGTACGGGAAGTGGATGAAATGCTCTGGATGGCATCGTCGACCAGGTAGGAGAGGAAATTGCTGTCTTTGAAGAAAGAGGCCATGTGGGATATACACTGGGTTCAGAGTGTGGTGCTGGAAAAGCACAGCAGAAATGGCAGCATCCGAGGAGCAGGAAAATTCGACGTTTGGGACAAAAGTCCTTCATCAGGAATCGGGTTTTAGCTGCAAATTTCGGTTTTCCTGCTCCTCAGATGCTGTCTGACATGCTGTGCTTTTCCAGAACCACACTCCCGAATTTAATCTCCCGCATCTGCAATACTCACTTTTGCCTGCACGCTAGGTTCAGCCAGTTCTGTAATACTACCTTTAATTCTGTTCTCACTGCTATAGGAAAGATGTTGTTAAAGTTGAAAGAGTGCAGAAAAGATTTCCAGATTTATTGACAGTTTTGGGAAGGGTGGTGGTGGCGAGTGATGTTGAGCTATGCAGAGAGTATGAATGGGCTGGGGCTATGTTTCTTGCAGATTTGGTTCTGAGGAGTGACCTCTCTGAGGTTTATTGCGGTGAATCCCGATGCTCCAGGGTGAGCAATGCCAACGACCGAGAAATAGACAGAATAGTTATTCACATTGAAACTGGATAATTGCTCATTGACAACATGTTGGTGAACGATGGAGGTAGACTGGAGTATGTGATTGGCTGGAGGAATCAGAATTTGTAGGACCCAATCATATGAATGAGAACAAAAATAAAGGCATTACCATATCAACTGAAAGTATTAGTTATACCACATTCTAAATCCACCTCAGCGAACCAGACCAGACACCATAAACCCAGAAGAGATATCTGTTCAGCATGGTGCACTGCACAGACCAGGCTAGTGCACTGTTGAACACCACCCTGCAATCAGTCCACAGTGGAACACTGTGCACACTATGGCAGTCCATTGTTCGATAAACCCAGATGACATATGTGTTCAGCAGGGAGCACTGTGCAAACCGGGCTGGTGTACTGTGCAATACAATGACAATCTACCCAGAATGGAAAGGTACGCTGGCCACAGTAGTGCTTTGATCTATAAACCCAGATGAGATATGCGACCAAGGTGTGGAACTTTGTCCACCAACCCAGTGCATTGTTCACGACATTAGAACATTGTGTTAGATCACTGCCCAACGTTGGGAAACTTGCAGCCCATGTTGGAAGTGACAAGATGTGCAGCTCCCTCCAGCTCCATATCTCCATTTTGCCATGACACAGGGGTGCTGTGGGTGTGAACATCACTGCCATAGAGAGATGGCGGGGGAATCAGTTTAAGTATCAACAAATGGGAGGGGTTTGGGGAATAGAGAGAGCAAGACTGAGAGACAATTTCATGGAAGGATGTGTCCCCTGGATCCAGAATGCTGAAATGAAGACATTTCAACAGTATCCTGCAACATGAGCAAATGTTTCTAGGAATAATGGGTAAACTGGATATTGGTGTGAGGTCAGATGATGTGGAGTATTGGATGAGCATTTGTTCTGCAGCTTTTTAACTGGAAGGAGGGTCAGCAGAGTCTTCGACACATTGGGCTGAATCGAACAATATTTTGCCTCAGTGTCATTTTCACTGAGTATGACAGAAGGATTGTCTGTATGAGACTGAACTGGTTTCCTGGTGATATCTTATCGAACTCACCTCGTTAGCTATCTACCCCACCCCATGGCGACCCTCTCATTCAATGCCAGCTCAATTTCTATCATGGTTGGAGGTACTCATCGATGCCCGCATGACTGTAAATATTTCGTGATCCCTGGCACTGGTGCCATCATCAAAAGGCCAATGGGCACACTGTTTCTCTGTTTGGAGCTGCCCTGCACAGTTTACTCCGAGCATGGCAGATAAGAGGCATTTACACCACGGTTTGTCAACAAAGTTATGGAAGTCCTGGTGAATGGAATAGTACAGAGGAGGACCATTCTTTTCCCAGAGTAGGCCACACTACCAGACCCACAGAGCATGGTCTGAGATCACCACCCAGCTCAGTGTAGTATCTGCAGTCTGAGGAAATGTCCAGCAATACAGGGCAAGCATCAAGAACCTTCCCCATTCTGTCAGAATAAGGGTCAATGTATTCTCTCTGCTCCCTCACACTCATTGTATATCTGCTATAGCACCTACCCCCCGAACAAAGCTCATGCTCCACCACTCTCATTACTGCTTACAGTCTATCTTTCTCTCTCTCTCTCCCTCTCTCTCTTTCTCTCGCCATCTACTTTACCCCCCACGCCCCCCCAGACCTCCCCCACCCCACCCCGGCACACACACCAATAACACTGCATAGATACAACACTGTGCACTGACTGTCTCCGGACACCTCTCCATGTCCCCCACTTACACCAGCACTAACAGCTGGGCCACCCACCGCACCCACCCTCCCTCCCTTTTTCCCATTCCAGGCGAAACAGCCTGGAATGGGACAGAAAGGGCCAACCCGGATGGTGGAGCGCCTGATATCGTTACATTCCCCCCTCCCCCCCGCCATGTGTGGAGGACCCTCGTACGAGCCGGAGAGGACTGGGACGCCTCGTGTGGAGACCCTGAAACATCCACGTCCCACCAACCGAGTAAGGAGCAATGTTCAGTGAAGGGCAATTCTCACTTTAAACCCACTAGCAGCTCCGTTTACTCGCGGCACAACATAGAAGCGGTGGCCCTGATGCCATCTCCCTTTTGTATCGAACTGGTGTAAATAGAATCCCCATGGTCTCGGTGGGCAGGAAGGTGGGCTCACAACTCATCGTCACCACCGCCTTCCAGGAAGGGAGCTCCTACACTTCCTCCTGTAAACACCTCAGGTGCTGAAACTATTTTCTGCTCTCCCCACTTTCTCTGACATCTTCAATAATCTGTACTCATATTCACCAAGTGCCCTTTGCTCCGACACCCGCTTTATAATGGCACAGAATGTTTTGTATTGACTTTCAGAGTTATTCCTTCCAAGATGCATCACCTCACACTGCTCTGCATTGATCCAGATCTTCAATAAATCTGAAAACTACGCCAATGTTTCACTGTCCTGCTTGAGTTCCACACTGTCCTCCACACACTATAATTAGTCCAGGTATGGTATCTGCAAACATTAAAATTGTCCTACAGTCACACTCCACACAGAAATACTGTCCCACTCGCTATTGTGAACAAGTGCAACACTAACACACTCCCCGAGGACCGACTTAAGTACTGACTCACACCAGACAGAGTAACTGAAATATTGAAAAGGTCACAGTGGAGCAGGAGAAATACTGACAGACATCCCATGTCTGTATTTGTTTCTGTGTATTCGTAAGTGTCTCTATATCGTTGTCTAAGTATGTGTACATCTGTGTTTATCATTCCGAGGTGAGTCTGCAGTCTCTATGGTGCTAACGTGATGTAATATCCCCCTGATACGAGATCTGACGAAGTGTCCTTTCATTTCTGTCCACAGATGGTGTCAGACGTGTTGACCTTTCTGACAGTCTCTGCTGGGCTTCCGACATCACTGCACAGGTGAGAGTGGATGGTAAAAATCATCAGGGGTTCAGTTTGGGAGGGACAGAGGGAGGACAGCAGCTCACAGCACCATCCAAACACAGACAGACAGATAGACAGACACACACACACAGACACATACACAGACAGAAACACACACAGACACACACACAGACACAAACACACAAACATACATACGCACCGAGATGCAGAGAGAACACACAGACGCACAAACAGATACACAGAGACGTACTCACGCTCGTGTCCCCAGCCCTATATTCTGATGTTCCATTCAGCCCTTCGGACCTGCTACACAGGAGCAGATGGAGACCATTCTGACGATTGGATGTAGTTTCGGAAATGTACTTGCAAAATCCAGGCTGGGTCAGGAAGTGACCCCGCCACCCCAATCCCTCTTTTCAGGTTTCCCCTCTCTGTAACTTCTGCTCCAGATGTGGGTCATGTTACAGACCCAGATTCACTGGGAATTCAGCTCCCAGACCCCACTCAGGGTTAACCCAAACAAATCGTCTGCTCTCCTGGAATGCAGCATTGTACAACACGACTTTCAGGAAAATAACCAGTCACTTTCGAAAAGCATAACATGAGAACATAAGAAATGGGAGCAGGAGTAGGTTATTCGGCCCCTCAAACCTGCACTATCATTCAATAAGAGCATGGCTGATCTACTCCAGGGTCCAACCCCACTTTCCTGCTAACCCCTTACATCCCTAAACTCGCTCATATTTCAAAAGCCAATACACCCCGTCAATAAATGCATTCAGTGCCCCTTGGATGCCACCTGAACTGTTGTTTTTTTTTCAGCACTACACTTTCAACACACACGCGCGCACATACATATACAAACACATATAGCTGAGACAGACACAGAGGTGCACAAACAGACACACAGAGACGTATACATGCCAAGCGACATGCGCGCGCACACATACACACACAAGCACACACACACACTCACAAAACACACACAGCCACATATTTCACCAGTGTCCTCATTTTCCCTTCCCTCAACTTATTCCAGATCCAACCCTCCAACTCGGCACCGCCTTCTTGAACTGTACTACCTGTCCAAAGTCCTTCTCACCTATCCACTCCACCCTCCTCTCTGACCTATCACCGTCACCTCAACTTCATTTAACAATCGCCTTCCCAGCTACATTCCCCCAGAACCACCCCCTCCCATTTATCCCTCAACTCCCCTTGCCAACAAGCCTTATTCCTAATGAAGGGATTATGCTGGATATTTTGACTCTCCTGCTCCTTGGATGATGCCTGAATGGTTGTGCTGTTTCAGCACCACACTCTTTCAACACAGACACACGCATGCACACACACAGACACAGAAGCGCACATACAGAGAGACATAGACACAGAAAAACAGACAGACAGACACAAACACATATCGACACACGCACAAACACACAGACACACACAAACACACTTCCCACCCGCGAAGACATCCACACTCTCCCTCCACACACAGACACCAACACTCCCCCCACACACACACACATTGGCTCACGCACAGGCACAGACACAGGCACAGGCAGACACATATACATACAGACAGCCATACTCTAACAGTCACACACACACCCCCATTCCCCACACATGCACACATACGCTAACACAGACACACACAAAAAGATATATACACTCAAACAGACTCACACTAGCACACACGAAGGCACACGCAAAAACACACATACACATACATACACACAGATACAAACACACACACATACATGCACACATATGCAGGCACACATATACACACAGACAGACATACACACACAAGCACGCTGGCAGAGGCACACACGCATTGACATACATCACATAGAAATCACACCCATACAAACCAACATACAGGCACGCACGCGCACACAGACTCTCTCACACACACGCACACACAGATGACCACAGCCACCCATACACAGACACCCAAATTCCCCACACACATGCAGAAGCATGCACAGGCACAGATGAACACAAACACACAGGCACACACACACGCAGACACACAGTGACACACAAAGACATGCACACACACAAACGCGCATGCATACACAAAGCTGCTCACACACAGACTTACAAACATATAAACACACACAGAGGCACACACACACACACAAACACACACAACCTGTAAAATGCAATGTTTAGTGATAGTGACTTACCCTTGCAATTAATCTTTCATGTAAGAAAGGATTGAAAAGTCCTAAAACACACCAGCAGAGCATTGCATTTTATCACTTTCAACAAAAGAGGGAGAGATGGAGGGAGAGGGAGAGGGAGGAAGGGAGGCTTTGAACCCCATTCAATGATCCACCCCAAAACAATACATTTCCCATTGCACACTGATGCAGAGATATAGATACAAATATACATACACATTCCAATGCAGAACGCACTGAGAGATAGATAAACATAGGTACACATATAGACACACACAAATCGATAAACGCGGACAGAAATATGCAGATGCGTACATGGACATGCAAGCACCCATGGAACCATAGAGTTATACAGGGGGTTTGAAAACAGACCTATCAACCCATATACTCAATGCTAACGATAATCTCAAACTAAACTAGTCCCATATTCCTGCGCTTGGACCATTTGAGTTGCTGGAAGATAAGAGGCTGACCAACGTGGTGCCATTATTAAACAACTGGCAAGGAAAAGCGAGGGAACAATAGTCTAGTGAGCCTGACTTCGGTGGTGGGCAAGTTGTTGTAGAGAATCCTAACGACAGGATTTACATGTATTTGGAAAGGCAAGGACTGATAAAGGAAAGTCAACATGGCTTTGCGCATGGGCGATCATGTCTTACGAGCTGGATTACTTTTTCTTGAAGAAGTAACAAAAAGCATTGATGAGGGCAGAGCAGTGGACGTGACCTACATAGACTTCAGTAAGTCATTCGACAAGGTTGCTTATGAAAGACTGGTTAGCAAGGTGAGATCTCATGTAATACAAGGAGAACTAGCCATTTGGATGTAGAACTGCCTCAATGGTAGAAGACAGATAGTCGTGGTGCAGGGTTGTTTTTCAGACTGGAGGCCCGTGACCAGTGTGTGCCACAAAGATTGCTACTGGTTCCACTGCTGTTCATCATTTGCATAAATGATTTGGATGTGAAAACAGGAGGCATCGTCAGTTCATATTTGACACCAAAATTGAAGGTGCAGTGGACAGAGAAAATGATTACCTCCGAGCATAACGAGAACTTGATCAGACGGACCAATGGGCTGACGAGTTGCAGATGGAGTTTAATTTAGATAAATGTGAAGTGTTGCAGTTTGGAAAGAAAAATCGGGGATTGGCTTGTACATTTAATGTTGATATCGTGGGGAACGTTGCTAAACAAAGAGACCTTGGAGTGCAGGTTCATAGTACTTTGAAAGTGCAGTCGCAGGTAGACAGGATAGTAAAGAAGTTGTTTGATATGCTTGTCGTTTTTGGACAGTCCATTGAATGTAGGAGTTGGAAGGTTATATTGCGGCTGTACAGGACATTGGTTAGGCCACGATTGAATACTTCGTGCAATTATGGTCTCGCTGCTCGAGGAAGGATGTGTGAAACCTGAAAGGATTCAGAAAAGATTTACAAATATATTGCCAGGGTTGGATGTTTTGAGATTTATGGAGAGGCTGAATACGCCCGGGTTATTTTCCCTGCAGCATCAGCGGTTAAGTGGTTATCATAGAGGTTTATAAACTCACAAGTGGATTGGATAGTGTCAATACCCCGTGTCGTTTTCCCTGGGTAGCCCTTTCCAAAGCTAGAGGATATAGTTTGAAAGTCAGAGGGGAAAGACTTAAAAGGGATCTAAGGGGCAACGTTTTCAAAGAAAGGGTACTGTATATGTAACGAGTTGCCAGAGCAAGTTGTGGAGGTAGGGATAATTACAACAGTTAAAAGACATCTGGCTGGACACAAGAAAAGGAAGTGTTTAGGGAGATATGGGCCCAATGTTGGCAAATGGAACTAAATTAATGCAGGGCATCTGTTTGGCAGGATCGAGTTGGATAGAAGGATGTGTTTCCATGCTGGACAGCTCTATGTCACTATATCTTCAGTAAAACTTTTTCCTGTCATCTTAAAATTACTCCCTTATCTTGAAATGCACCATCCAAAGGAAAGGGCTCCTGCCCTTCAACATTATCTATAGCCTTCATTGTTTTATAAACCTCTATAGGGTTCATAAGGTCTCAAAGGTCTATGCTGCAGTGGAACAGGTCCCAGTCCATTGAGTCTGTCTTTATAACTTCAATACTCCATTCCCAGCAACAGCCTGGTAAATCTTTGTCTGAACCATCACCAGTTTAATAATATCCTCAATGTGACTAGTTGATCAGAACTGCACACAGTACTTCAGGAGAGACCACACGTGTGTTCAGCACAAGCTAAAGATAATGTTCCAGCTCCTGTACTTAAAGGTCTAAGCAATGAAGGTCAGCAAACCAAGCGCCTTCATAACTAGCCTGCCCACACATGATGCAAACTTCGAAGAAATATATCAGAACCCCTAGATCCCTCTGTTCTACAACGCTACCAAAGGCTAGACATTTAATTGAGTGTATTCTCTCATTGTTTGTTTTACGAAATTGTGATACATTGATTTATTGAAATTAATCTCCATCTGCCACTCCCCAGCCCAGTGAGTGATAATACTGGGGAAGAAAGGCTGGACAGAAATCAGCTGATGGATCATTTCGTGGTTTTAAGAAGAGGGCAATCAAACGATACAGGCGGGAAAGAGTGATTAGTGTTTTTGATCCAGAAAGTAGGCTCTTTCTTCGTCTCTGGTGTTCAGTAATAAATATCTATTCCAGATCCTTTCTCGTGCAGAGTGTCTCTGTATATGTCTTTCCCTCATATTGCAGATGACAGATAACAGCCACTTAAGGTGAAATTCATAGCCAAGTAATTAAAGATTTTCATAGTTTATCTCGAAGGCAAAGCACATAAATTCAACATCCTATAGTTGAGGTGAGTACCTTTAATCAGTTTAACAAAGTGATTCTTTTAACTGTGTAATTCAGTAAAGTTAACCAAACCACATAGAGCTGAAAGCTGACATTTAAAATGTGACCCAAAATCTGGGCATGGTTTCAATCTTGTGTAGTGGGTAACGCCCATGCCTCTGAGCCAGAGCTCTGGGTTAGATTCCAATACCCGAACTTGTGTGGTATTGTCTCTCACTCTGGACCAGAAGGTCTGGGTTCAAGACCTGCCTGTCAAGGAGGTATGTCACAGAATTTCAAAACAGCCTGATGAACAAACAAACAGGTGAATAATGTTGCAGCTTTAGGGATTGTTGACAGGTGGTGTTGTGTCCCTACCTCTGAGCCCAATAGTCTAGATAAAAATACCACAGAGGTGTTTCATAATGTGACTGGACAAGTTGGTAAAATAATTTTATAGTTGTGGTGTGATGAAGAGGGAAGATGAGTCAGTATACATTTTCAGAATGTGGGCCCAGGTTTACTGAAAACACAGCCATTCGTGTTGATTGGA
The DNA here is from genome assembly GCF_020745735.1 of Hemiscyllium ocellatum. Taxonomy (NCBI): domain Eukaryota; kingdom Metazoa; phylum Chordata; class Chondrichthyes; order Orectolobiformes; family Hemiscylliidae; genus Hemiscyllium; species Hemiscyllium ocellatum. Next base: position 952,040 of record NC_083421.1, on the reverse strand, counting down.
GTCACATTTGCTCATTCTATTCGTTTATAAAATCATGAAGACCATGGATAGGTTGAATAGTCAGGGTCTTTACCCCATGTGGGGAAGTCCACAACTAGTGGACATAGGATTATTGTGAGATGACCAAGATTTAAATGGGTCCTAAAGGGACCATTTTCACAAATGGTTTATGTATGCAGTGAGCTGCCAGACGAATTGGTAGAGGATGGTACACATTACAACATTTAAATCGCATCTGGATGGGGTCATGAATTGGACTGGTTTAGAGGGATATGGTAGAAATGCTGTAAAATGAAACTAAATTAATTTTTGACATCTGGTTGGCAAGAATGAGTTTGACGAAAGGGTCAGTTTCTGTGCTGTACATTTCTATGATTCATTGATCCTATTAAAAATGACCTCTTTGTAATGTTATGTAACCTTCTTCACTTTTCACTATGTAACTAAACTTGGTGTCATCTGTAAACTTTATCGACATACATTGCATCATTCTCATCTAAGAAACTGATATAAATGACAACCAAAAGTGGATCCAGTACCAATCCCTGTGGAACTCTGCTGGTCACAGGCCTCCTGTCCCAAAGACAACCATCCTCCACCATCCTCTACCTCCTTCCAATAAGCTGAAACACACACACACACGCATACAGACATGGAGACCGAGGCACAGTTCTTTCTTTAGGACAGAGATGGATACATTTTAATTGATAAGGGGATCAAGGTTACAGTGAGAAGGCAGGAGAATTTTTATGAGAAGCATGTCATCCATGATTGAACAGCAGATCATACTTGATCGACGAAACAGTCTAGTTCTGCACCAATTTCATACGCTATCAGAAATGTCTACCCAAGATAAGAGTGGAGGCTGAATTTGTTAAATACTTTACAGAACAGACTCAATGGGAATATGGGATAGGTTTGAGGGGCTGAATGGACTATGTCCTTCCTATTGGTTGTGCCCTCATTTTTAAAATGGGTAGCTGACTTGCTGTGAGGTTCATATACTTTTAAATTTCGAAGTTTTATCATTTAAATTGAGATAAGGATGATCTTATCTCCTTAGGGTTGAGCTGTCTGTGATGTTGTCATCCCCAGGAAACAGTGAAGACTGGGCCATACAGTCATAGAGTCTGAGAGATGTGCAGCACGGAAACAGACCTTTCGGTCCAATGCACCCATGCTGATCACATATCCCAACCCAATCTAGTCCCACCTGCCATATCCCTCCAATCAGCTCCTATTCATATTCCCATCCAGATGCCTTTGAAATGTTGTAATTGTATCAGCCTCCACCACTTCCGCTGGCAGTTCATTCCATACATGTACCACCCTTTACATGAAAAAGTTGTCCGTTAGGTCTCTTTTATATATTTCCCCTCTCACCCTAAACCTATGCCCTCTAGTTATGGGCTCCCTTACCTCAGTGAAAATACCTTGCCTATTTACCCTATCCATGCTCCTGATGTTTTTATAAACCACTACAAGGTCACCTCTCAGAGACAATCGCTTATTTTAATGTGTAGTGACTGCAGCAATTTGAAACACAACAGCCAAAAATTAAATTAATAATGGAGATTATTGGTTGTGTTAAGGGGATGCATGTTCATCAGGCTAATAGGAACTCTCCCCCCTCGTCAGTGTGTGAAGGTCAAAATTGAGCACGTGACTAACATTGCAGATGGTTCTATCGTTGCATCAGAAAGACAGCATTTTTGACTGGATAGCGATTCCCCCAAATGTTAGTCTATATTCTGTGCTCATCTTTTAAACTATCAGGGATCAGGATCATTGACAGTACGAACTCCACTTGGTCATCTGACAACAAATGGCCCGAATGGAGGATCGCCGAGATCAGAAACAAATCGACAGCCAGCTAGAAAGTATAGCAGGAGGTCATGTAACCTTTCTAGGTTGTTAAACAGGAACAGAAGAGCCCTGGGCCGCTACCAGGAAATACAGAGTCGAGATAATTATTTATTTTCTGATTGGAAAGCTGTAATTAGTGGAATCCCTCAGGAATCAGTGTGAGGTCATCAACAGTTTACAATGATTTGGATGAAGGGGCTGAATGGATTGGAGCTCGGTTTGCTCATTCACCAGGATAGTCATTCAGCAAGATTTCATGTGGAGGCAGAGCGTCTGCAATGGGATACAGACAGGGGAGGGCAGAGAGTAAATCTTCGCCAAAAGAAAACCAGTACAATGTGTGTGATGGGAAGTTTCTGTTTGGGAAGAGGCATAATATGATTGTAAATTATATAACTGAATGCAGAACTCCGTGATACAAAGGGATTCGTGTGTCCTGCCACATAAATCACACAAAGTTAGTCTGCACAGGCAGCACGTGATTGGAAAATTAAATGAAATGATACTGTTTCTTGCAAAGAGAATTGCGGCTGATCTTAAGGATGTTTTATTGCATCTGTACAGGCCGTTGCTGAGACCAAATCTGACGTACTGTCTTTGGTTGTAATTGCACAGAAGTGAAAAACAAATTACTTTTGAAATGTTTCAAAGGTATTTCTCTTTACTCATTCTTGCGATGAAGGCATTGAATGATTAAACGTTTCGGCCTGAGAATGAGAAACGTTCTTATAAACCATATATGGTTTTGAGCTGGTGAATACAGATGAATATTTTATCTTCTAAAGGAGAATAAGACTGGGAGCTAAGTTACGACTAAGATTTCCGAGAGAAATGGTTGGGTGTCCAACAGCAACAGTGATGTACCTACATGGAGCAGGGAATGTGTCGGAGTCCTACAGTTCAGTCACTGTTCAAACAGTTGGGGGCCGGATATCATTATTGTGTGATTCAACTCAAAGAGGGAGAAAATGCATCCTTCCTGAGAAGGGACAGTCTGTTGCTGCCTCTCTCTCTGTGTTCCACTTCCCAGCAATGTGTGTGTGAGAGTTGGAAACTCTTCATTCGTCTGTACCACTCATGAAGGATTCCTGTCGAGGATTGACTGGAATCGCCCCACTGCCTGAAGGAAAGGCAATCCAGCTAAATCGACCTGTTCCAGGAAGTGATCCCATTACCAGTAGCTTCTAAGAGCAGAATAGCTATATAAGCTGAATGATATTTGGAACAATCACTTATGTTTCCTTTCGTCATGAGTCAAATTAATATTTGGGCACAGTTCTTTCAAGTTAACGTTCTGTAGAGATTATATGTTTCAGTTTGTCATCGAACGTGTGCATGTGTCAGTATTTTTAGAGAGGGAAACATCAACGCACAGATTTGCAATAGTCAAAATGTTTGTCATTCAACTTTCCATCCTAGTTTGAGTAACTTTGTTTCGGGTCATAAACCTGTTAATTTGAGCAGATTTAGGAATCCTGCTTGATTAGTTCCTAATCCTCACACAGTCTGAGACCTATATTATTGATCATATCACCAACCCGGTTACATTAACATTTGCAATGAGCAGCGGAAGCGTGGGACGAGGAAAGGGAATAATGCCATGAACTATAGATCAGTGAGCCTGTCATCATTGTTGGACACGTTGTTGGAGAGCATTGAGAGGGGCATGATTTACATGTATTTGCAAATGCAACAACTGATGAAGGATAGTCAACGTGGCTTTGTGCATGGGAAATCATTTCTAACAAAGTTGATTGCATTTTGTGAAGATGTGACAAAGAAGATTGGTGATAGCAGTGTGGTAAACGCTGTCCATATAGATTCAGCAAGACATTCGACAGGATTCCGCATAGCAGACAAGTTAGTAAGGTTAGGTCATAAATAAATCCAAGATAAGCTAGCCAAATGACTACAAAATTAGAGTGAAGCTAGGAGACACAGGGCGGTAGAAGACTGCTTTTCAGACTGGAGCCCTATTACCAGTGATGTATAACAAGTAGCCGTGCTGAATCCACTGCTTTTCATTGTTTATATAAATGATTTAAATGTGAATATTTGTGTGTTTATTATGTTTACAGATTACATTAAATTGGAGATGCAGTGGCCAGCAAGTTTTACCTCAGAGTTCAATGAGACCTTGATTAGATGGGCCAATGGCCCAAGGAGTGACAAATGGAGTTAAATTTAGATAAATGTGGAGTATTGCATTTTGGTAAGGTAAAATAGGGCAGGACATATACAATTAATGGTGACGTCCTGGGGAGCGTTGCTGAACAAAAGGGCGCAGGATCATAGATGCTTGAAAGTGAAGTCGCAGGTAGATAGCGTGTTGAAGGACGGGTTTGGTATGCTTGCCTTTATTGATCAGTGCATTGACTATGCGAGTTGGGAGATCGTGTTACGACTGGGCAGAATGTTGGTGACGCCATATTTAAAATATTGTGTTTGATTCAGTTCGCTCTGCTATAGGTAAGATGTTGTTTAACTTGAGAGGGTGCAGAAAAGATGTATAAGGATATTGCTGGGCATAGAGGGGTTAGGCTACAGGGAGAAGCTGGACAGACTGGGGCTTGTTTACTTTGGAGCATTGGAGGCTGGGGCGTGACATTATAGAGGTTTATAACATCATGAGGAACATGAATAATCTGAATAGTCAAAGTATTTTTTCCCCACATTAGTGGAGTACAAATCTACAGGACAAAGGCTTAAGGTGAAAGGAGAAAGATAGTAAAGAGTCAATACTTTCATGCAGGTTGTGGTGTGTGTATGGAATGAGCTCTCAGAGAAAGTGATGGAGGCTGGTACAGTTACAACATTCAAAAGGCATCTGGATATGCATATTAATAGGAAGGATTTAGGGGAATATATGCCTAATGTTGGCAAATAGGACTAGATCAGATTGGGATGTATGAATTATGCAGACAGTTGTCCGTGCTGCATGACACTGTAAGGGAGATGAGGAGAAATTCTAAAAGGATCATATGAGTGGAAATTCTCTTCTCCAGAGGTATGTGGTGCCTCTTTGTTCACAGTTATCCAAAGCTGAGTTACTTAAATATTTGACAAAGAAGTGAGTAACAGATGATGGGATGCAGACAGGCAAGTGGGGCTGAGACCACAACCTGATCAGCCACAATCGTAGTGCCTGGTGGAGCAGGTTCATAGTGTCTAATAATCTAACCCTGCTCCTGTTCTGATGTTCATTCAGACACTCCAACTTGTTAGACAGGTGCAGTCTGAGGCCACTTACTGCTAAACTCCTCTAACTCTCTGGAATAGAGAATTCCTGACATTCACCACTCACTGTTCGAAGAAATCACTGCCTGCTCCTACACGATGACCTATTGATATGAGCAATAGAGGTGAACACAAGGGCTTACCAAAGAGCGACTGTCCCTGATATCAAGGCAGTATTTAACTGAGGATGAATTCAAGGATCCTGAGCAAAATTGCACTTAATCAGAATCCATTGCAAACTCTCTAGTGCTTGGAGTCATCCACAGCACAAGGAAATATTTTTATCATCGGTGGGCATCAATCATCTCAACCGTGAGACATCTCTGCAGGAAATCTTCTGGGTAGCTACCTCAGCCCCGGCATCCCCACTTTTTCAGCAAGGAATCCCTGCTGTGAGGAAGCAGGCCATTCATCCCATTTGAGCCCACCTCGATCAGAAGTGGGGATATTTACTGTATGTTACACAATATTCAGAAAGCTTCCTCATCTCTGACCTTCTGATGCAGTCTGTGTCCATGTGCAACCAGACTGAGACAACGCTCAAGCATGTGCTGTTAAACTGTCGGCAACATTCATGAAACAGCGCTGCATATTTCCACAGTAAATGGAGGAGTTCACTCAGTACCTCAATCTGGCTTCACAGGAATATGGGAAAGTCGTTCAGCCCATCAAAACTACTGGACAAGAAGAGGGACAGCGCATTCCGTCCCTCCTGCCGTTAAACAGGAAGACAAGGAGCCTGCTCATGCTCACACATCACTTACACGGGATCAGAAAGTGACCATTTCACACCTGGAGTTACTTGCAAAGGAACAGGAAGAGGACATTCAGATTCTCAAGTCACGAACACAGGAACAAGAAAGTGTCAGAGATGCTTTAGCATAGCAAACAAATGGAGCAGGAACTGCACAGATGGACTGTTCCATGGTGTTCCTCGTCGCTTCATTAATCTTAGTGCATCCTTCTTCTGTTCGCATGCTTTTCTGGCAGTGGGAATGAAACCATTTTTTGAACAAGTCTCAAAGGCATCTTCCGTCGCAGAGAGAGCAGACCTATGCTCTCTCTGGAATTCAGAAGGTGGTGGGGAATGGCTAACTGTTTCAGAATGAAGGTATTGTGGCTGCTGACAGGATTATGGACAATGTAACATGGAGTGTAGGGTCACATGGTAACTGTGCATTACAGTGTTTAGAGTTCTTTCAGAGCCTGAACCTCTCTGTTAATCGAAATGAAGTCTATGCACTGGCACATAAACTATTGGGAATCGAGCATCTAATGGAAAGTACGAAATTTCTCACCTTATCAATGGCTGCTTGGGACAAAATGACTGTCCGTCCATAACAATCAAGTTTCATCTTCGTATACTCTTACATTGCTACAGGTTAACGACATAGTTACCGCTCTCTCTCCTGATGGTACCATCATGCCAGGGTTCAATCTGGTGAAACTCGTTTGCACTGTCTAGGTAACGTGGCAATCATTATTTATGAAGTAGACTCAGTCTGTACATAATACCCCAAAATATCTTTCAACAAAACACTACCATTGAGTAAGGTATATTTACTGTGGTACACAAGTATTTTTGCATGAAAGACAATATATAATTTCCAGTTATAATTAATTTCAGTCGAATCTGAGTTATGTTAGTGACTTATAACCAAGGACATCCAGGTCCTCTTCAACAACAGAACTTCCTAACCTCTCACCATTTAATAAACTCAAAAGAAAATCATTTTATTTGTTGTTCCTATTTGATCATGTTATTCCTTGCGAACAGCTATTGCCCAAGCACTGATCCTTCTGATATCCCATAAGCCTTCCACCCAGAGAAAACATTACTCCCTTCATTTTGCCCATTATCCAATTTTTGATCCATTCTGTGTGTTCCACCCCTACCTACCCATGGACTCTAACATTCCCCACTCAGCAGCATTCAAACGTGTCAAGCGTTTTCTAAAAAATCAAATCCTCTACACCCACTGGTTGTCAATTTTCGATATCACAACGGACAATCTCCACAAACTACAGCAGGTTTATCAAGGATCCTTTCCCTTTTCTGAATCAAGGCTGACTCTACCAAATCATATCATTATTTTCCAAGTGTCTAGTTGTCACATTCCTTATAAAAGGTTACAATGTGTTTTTTTCTCACAGCTGACATCAAGCTATTTAATTTTTTGTTTGACCTCTCCGTCCTGTTTTAAATGTTTAGGTTTGCAATAGTTGATTTCCAGTCTGCAGGATCCCTTCCAGAATCTCGCTAGCTCTCACGAATAGTCAGTAATTCTTTCAGTAGCTCTGTTGCCATCTCCTCAATACTCATGGATGTAGCTCATCAGTTCGAGCAACATACCAATATTCAATTCGATTAGGTTTTCAAAGACATAGTCTTCATTAATTCCAATTTCGGGCAGCCCCTCATTTTCACCAGGGCCCCGGTTGCTTAGTATTTCTGGAAGTTAGTTTCTGCACATTCTTCTGTGGAGGCAGAACCAATATATTCCTCTCAGCAGGCAGGTGGCTTCTCTCAGCTAATGATATATCGGAGGACTGCACTCCGGATATGTCGCTCACTCCTGCCTGGAAATTTCCAGACTCAATCCAATCCACTTCATTGCGATGGATATGTCACCCACCTCTTGCCTGGAAAGTTCCAGAATCAATCCAGTTCCCTTCATGGTGAGTATCAGCACAATTGTGGTGCGAGTTTGAAGGAGGGAACACAGCTCAGTGGCCACCTCATTTTTTAAAGACGCTGGTTTCACATTTTACACTTGGAATGTGTCCAGCTTAGACAAATGTTCCTGGAAATTCCTGGCAGGATCTTGCAGTGCCCTGCCCCTCCCTGTGTACGGAGCTTCCCTTCTGTGTAACCCCGACTCCATTTGTTTACCATGGACCCAGAACACTCTGTAAATGCTGTGCTCATATCTCATCCAGAGTGGGTCACCATACCCTTGCATCTCTCTGAATGGACGCGGCAGCTGATAACGCAAACCCGTGAAAAACGTCCACAGAACATCCCTTTATCTGTAATGACAGCAGCAAGTCACATTTTCACACACATGGTGCACCAATTCCGTGTTGAAAATGTTTCTTTTCTGAGCAGAACAAAGCAGTTACATCTCTGCACAGCCCTACTGTTACAGTTCCCTTCTCCAAAAAAATCAGTTGACAATATCACATTCCGTTTCTTTGTATCTCAGCAACTATAAGGGCGGCACCAGTATTGCCGATGGAGTTGATCATCACAGTCAGGGAAGAAAGACAGGGGGAATATAACTCAATTTAAACTGGGACACATCTAAGTTGGCATAATATTCAGGAATATGGGAAAAAGGAAAATTTTAAAGTAAGTTCCCATGTGATTTTCCTTCTGGTTCATCATCAGCAGTTCGTATGTTTGCTTTTCATTTCTCTCTCTCTCTCTCTCTTCCTCGCTGGGCATTTCTACATCCATTCAACTAACCTTCCCCTCACACATCCGACCATCTCTGATATAAATAACAGTACTTCCCATTTGCTTTCAGTTGTGAAATAGGGTCACTAGATTCGAAACTTTATCTGTTTTTCTCCTAACAGAGGCTGCCATACTTGTTGAGATTCTCCAATATTTTCAGACGCTGCGGAATTTTATTTCAGGTCTCTATCATCCACAGTTCCTTGGTATATTTCACCTTTAATTTTGTTGTTTCACGAGATGTCAGCATCACTGGTAAGGGCAGCATTTGTCATCCATCACTAATTGCCATTGACTGTGAGACCATTTTTCAAGGCAATATGGAGCCAACCCTTCTTTATCACGCTTAGTTTCTTTACCAAAGGCTTTCAGTGAAATAATAAAAGAAATCCTGATGGTTTATGATGCCGTTTGTAAAATGAGGTCTCTTTCTGATTGTTGCCATTTGAATTAAAGTTCTATCATTGGTTCTGGTAGAATTTGAACCAGTGCCTTTAGAGTCATAACACGGCAAGTGATATTATTATTCTGATATGAGGTCCCTGTTATGAAATAACTGGAGAGACAAGAACAAGTTTGTGGTCAAAATATTTGGAACTGGAAGAGTGGTCAGAAAAGAACTGGAGCCGTAAAATCTGAAGTTAACAAGGGGGCAGATGATGGCTTATTCAGCAAAAGCACTGAGGCAAAGCTGCAGACTGGGGATATTATAGTGGTGGGTGTAGGCAGGGTGGATAACAGAGAGAATATAGAGACATAAAACAGTTCAGGGCAAAAGGAAAACTCAAGCGTCTGAACAGTCTTTTTCCTTCTTAGATGTTCATGAGTGAGGATTCGGAAATTGATAGAAATGAAGTGGAATTTGTGACTGAAACTGGAAATAACAGGTTATGTATTTGTTAAATATAAATAGCAGAAATAGCAATAACCTTCACCATCGCTAATAGAATTGATAGAGATAGGTTTACCAGCAACAGCAGTAATAGCGAGGATCGGATCGTACATTGCCTGAATAATCATCAGTACGGCTTGTATCCGCAAATCTAACCGTGCCCAATCCTGATAAAACAAGTATATACCTAAGGATAAGCAACTGTCCATTGTTGGAACGTTCCAGTCTGTTGTTCTAAAATTCTCTTTCTGTCCCTCGCCCTGTAGCTGCTGAGCCAATCATCTTGAGGACGACGCTGCCGCTGATATTAGGGAATAACAACTTGAAAGAAGTCCCTTACTAATAGAAGAGGGAAACCATCCAATGACACTGTTAGTATCCATGGAGACTAACATCAATCACAGTCAATGTACAAAAGCTCCAGTGAACACTTTCACTACAATCCTTACAAGTCACAATAATACTTCGTCTGGTTGGGATGTTGAAATCGCTCACTATCGGGCTAATAGCAACATCTCCAATTGTAAAGTTAGAGGTGACGCATAGAGATGATACTTTCTATCCACCATCTCGATGATCCTACTATGTTTTGGCAGGATCGGATTTGCTGGGCTTCCAAGGCCGGCTGTGTCTGATAACCAGGCCTGCTGCATCCTTTCGTTTTATTTATTTATGTTTAACTTTGACATTTATCTTACCATCATTTAACGGCTTAGGGGTGGTTATGCATTTCTGAGAGGCTCCTACTGTGCCATAAACATCGTACATACCATCCGTTCCTTGTGGTCCTTGCAGCGGCGGCCGGGTCCTGTGGAGTGACGGTTAACTTCTTACAGAACCAGGATTCTTCGTTTTGCCTTTCCCCAGTTATTGCTGGGGTCTGAGCAGGATTGGAAGTATGGAAATCTCTCCCGGCTGCTACACTCTCTCTGACATTTCTCAGAATTGTGTTTTGATGTTCTTTCCTCCTGGATTGAAGAACTGCGTGTGAGACAATCTGTTTCCTGAATTTGTTTTTTGACAAGTGTGTGGTCATAGGATGTTACCATATTGAAACAGTTATTGCTTAGTAGTTAAGCAATCGATTATTCTGCTTTTTGTGTTTTGTCAACAGTAGTTGAATGAATTGTGCTTTGCTTAATGTCGAATATTTTGAACAAGCAATTGCATCTTAAACACAGCACCTCACATTTATCTTTAAAATAAGTAAATGTTCCGGTCAAGACTATCTTCATCATATATTTTGAAATGTGTCTGCTCAATTTCATAACAAAAAGGACAGATATTCACGTCTTCATTGGCTAATTACTTAATGAACAACCTATTGCGGAAACACAGGATTTGACAGCGGAATGTGCCATGCTGGAGGAGTGATATCTCTATCAGGAATTATATCGCAGAGTTAATTCACCTTACAGGTCCAGCCCAGACTGTATAAGCCCAGATGAGATATCTGTTCATCATGGAGCATTGTGCAGACCAGTTTCAGTACAACCCAGCAATCAGTGCAGGATGGAATATAGCACAGGTCTCTCCAGACCACTACCTATCTGTCCAACACGTGGAGCAGTACCGTACACACCGATGCACTGATTCAGAAACACTGACCAAACGGTCTGTCCAGCATGAGGCGATATGCAGCCCACACCAGTGTCTTGGTCTATAGACGTGGACAAGGCATCTGTACAGTATGGGCAGCTGTGCCGTGAATGGATCTGTAAACCTGGAACAATTACCGTCAAAGCAGCTGTTTTCATCACCCCAGTACATTGCTCAGTAACACTGTGTTAGATCATTGCCCAGAGTGAGGAAACTTACAACCCATGCTGGAAGTGACAGGATGTGCAGCTCCCAACCATTTAAAGCCCCATATGTCCATTGTGCCATGACAGGGGATGCTGTGGGTGTGAACATCACCGCCAGAGAGAGATGGTGGGGGATTCAGTATAAATACCAACAAATAAAATAATTTTGGCGATAAAAGGGAAGGGAGATTGAGAGACAACTTCATGGAAGATCACTGGTTTCAGAATGCTGAAATGCAGATATTTTGACAGCATCCTGCAACGTGAGCCAGTATTCCCAGGAATGATGGGTGAATGGGATATTGGTGTGAGTTCAGATGGTGGAGAGTTTTGGGTGAGCATTTGTTCTTCAGCTTTGTAACTGGGAGTGGAGTCAGCAGATTCTTCAACTCATTGGGTAGAAACCAACAATAATTTATCTCAGTGACATTTTCATTGAGTGTGACTGCGGGATCATCTTTACCAGGCCAAGTTAGTTTCCTGGTGCTATCTTATCGAACTCACCTCATTAACTACCCACCCCACCCCAAGATGTATTATCATTCAATGCCAGCCTTCATGGCTGGAGGTAAATATAATCGCTTGGATGCCCCATGGATACTACGTGATCCCTAGCACTGCTACCATCTTTAAAAGGCCAATTGGCAAACGGTTGAGCTTTCTCAGTTTGGAGCTGCCCTGAATAGTGGTGTGAGCTCACCACCCAGATCAGTGCAGGATCTGCGGTCTGAAGAAATGTCCAACAATACCGGACAAGCATTAATAATCTTCCCCATTCTGCCAGGATAAGGGTCACTGTCTTCTCTCTGCTCCCGCACACTCATTGAAATCTGTGATAGCATCTACCCCTGAACAATGCTCATGCTCCAGCACTCTCACTGCTGCATGCATCACCTTCTCTCTCTCTCTCGCCACTTTGCCCCCACACGATAAACACTGTATGTCTGTTATAGCACCGACCCGAACAAGGCTCTTGGTCCATCACTCTCACTGCTGCATGCAACACCTTCTCTCGCTCTCTCGCCAATTTGCACCCACACTATAAACACTGTATGTCTATTATAACACCTACCCGAACAAGGCTCTTGGTCCATCACTCTCACTGCTGTATGCAGCACCTTCTCTCTCTCTCTCTCGCCACTTTGCCCCACACTATAAACACTGTATGTCTATTATAACACCTACCCGAACAAGGCTCTTGGTCCATCACTCTCACTGCTGCACGCAGCGCCTTTCCTCTTTCTCACCTTTCCAATTTTCTGGAGTATGCCGATTATGGAATGTTCCAGAAAATGTTCCAAGTAATTTCCGTTTTCAGGAAAATGACAATGTACCAGTATGTAACGCAAAAAGGGAAGAGTAGAAATGTATGATATTCAATTCACATACAATTAAAATGCATCATGAGGCCAATCAACACGTCAAATGTGCTCTAGCATATAATGAGATTGCGGCTTATTTGATGGTTTTCTCAGCTCCGTGTTGCAGGAACTTTCAGTTATTCAACCCCCTGGGTTCCTGTCACTGACGAAACGACACTCAGGTGGTTTTCCGCGGATTTTTTCAAGCGCCTGTTCGAGGGCTTTTCCCATGTGGATGGACACTCCAAATAATATACTCCCATCAGTTGTATATTTTTAAGTAATGATAACCTCATTTTACACAGAGTGAACACAGTCTACACTTATTTTATGGTTATTGGAAACCAATAACAATTAGTATTCTGATTATTTCACTTGTCTCACCTTACATTATTCAGCCAAAGATAGCTTCCAAACACTTATCTCGTGATAAGATACAAGTTCTAGGCGAGAACATTTTATCCACGTCCGTTATCTTGACCGTTATCTGAATTGTACCTTTTCCTTTGTTTTGAAAGTTTCTATTGTCCCTTGTCTGTGGCTGTTCCTGTCTATAACATTTACACAGTCTCCCACTCATTTGGATGGATGGGGATGCTTTGTGATGCAGAGGGAGGACACAAGCGCAGGTTCCATTCCCCACACTGAATAGGGTACTATGAAGAGGACGCTCCCTCAACCTCACCCCAACAGCTTAGGTGTGCTGACCCTCAGGTTAAACCACCACGAGTGGTCTTTCTGTCAGGACATAGCAGCCCCGTGGTCCTTTGGAACACTATTCTACCATTTTAGCATTTTTTAAAATCTACGTTACCATTTGTTTTGCATTATGTTCCTGGGTGTTTTGGATCAATGTCATTTTGTACTACTGCAAGCATTTCCCCCACGCTGCAGATCCCTACCCCATAATCCTTGACTCCATTGTTATCCACGAACCTTCTGTCTGTGCCTCAGAATATTCAATATCTCTGCCTCCAATGGTCTGCGGGGATAGATTTCCAAAACCTCACAACACTGAGTAAATAAAAAATAACCTCATCTGGGGTGTGAGGTTGTTTTTTGTCTCCTTACCTGAGAAAAGATATAATTACATTGAAAGCAGTTCAGAGATGTTTCACTTCACGTATTCCAGGGATGAAGGGCATATATTATAGAGGTTTTAAAAGATTATTCTTGGAATGAGAGGTGATCTTATTGAAATATGCAAGACTTTTAGGAGCATGGATCAGGTAGATAACCACTGGGTGTTTGTCTAGTCCAAACTTGTCATTGTCATAGAACCTCTACATTGTGGAAGATGGATATTGTGTCCATTGAGTCCACAATGGCCCAATGAACGGCATCCCACCCAGACCAGTCCCTTACCCTGACCATGTAATCCTGCATTTTCCATGACTAAACCACCTTATCTACACATCCCTGAGTACTATGGGCAATTGACCATGGTGAATTAACTCTCACCTGCACACCTTTGGACTGTGGGAGGAAACTGCATCACCGGGAGGAAACACACACAGCTGCGGGGAGAATTTAAGGTTGTAATTGAACCCAGCTCTTTGGTGATATGAGGCAGCAGTGTTAACCACAGATCTACCATGCTGCTCCATTATTTCTATTCGTTATATGTGGCTGACTAAAGAAATCTGCCTGACTTGTTCCTATCCTGAACCTGACCCAGTCTGAGACCTGTATCATCGGCCATATCTCCAACCTGGTTACATTTAAATTTGTTGCAAACAGTGGAGGAGCGTTACTATTAAAGGTAACAGTCGCACACTCCAACCACAGTCAGAACCGGAGTGAGGAGAATCCACAAAGTGGGCATTTATTCAAGTGGGAATTCTCTTTCCCAGAAGTTTGTGATGGTTGAATCTTTATATTATATCGAGGCTGGCTTCGTCTGATTTTCCATAGACATGTGTATCAGGGATAATGGTGCATGGAGGGGAAAGTGCAGCTGAGAGCACAGTGAGATGAACCATGACCTACTTTACTGGTGGAGTAGTGTCAAAGGGCCGAATGGCCCACTCGTCTCCCTCAGCCTTGTGTTCTGATGTTCCATTCAGCCCTTCGGACCTGCTACACAGGAGCAGATCGAGGTCACTCCGATGGTTAGGTCTTGTTTCGAAAATGTACTTGTAGAATCCAGGCTGGCTCAACTCCATTTTCCTGCTACCTCCTCGTACCTCTCAACTCGCTTGTATGTCCGAAACCAATCCACCCACTCTATAAATACATTCAGTGACCCACTTTCCACAGCTGTCTGGGTTCGGGAATTCCAGACATTCACTATCTTCTGAAAGATGGTATTTCTTTACATCTCAGTTTGAAATCGATATCCCTTATTCTGTATCAATGTCCCTGTGTGAGAAACTCTGCCCAGGCGTGGAACCACATTCTCAACAAATACCTTGTCAAGCTCCCTCTGTACCTTATCCATTTCAGTAACTTCACGCTCATTCATTTCAAGCACAATGAATAATTGCCTCACCATTTTAGATGTACTCAATAATTCAACTCTTTCATCCCAGAAACCCGCTTAATGTACCAATCTGGTTACTTTCTGATTCAGCATGATGACTTTATGTTTCATGCGCAGGAACACTCCAATCGCTTTATACTGCTCCTTTGTTGGGACTCCTTTTCATTAAATAACAGCCTGCCTTTTTGTTGTCATCCTCAAACTTGGATGTGTATTGCACCCAGCTACCTCCTTCAGGCTCTCAGTATAGATATAAATAATTGAAGCCATTGGACTGATATTGGTGCTACTCCAGTATATATGTCTTTATCATAAAGATCGATGAATCCTGTCTCTCCAAATTCTATGTGATAACCATCCATCATCCCATGCTAATACAATATCCATCATACTATGAGTTTCTGTCTGGTGGAAGAACCTTTACTTTGTGATACCTTGTGGAAAATCTCTGGAAACCGTCATGTCTACCAGTTCCCCTTTATCAAGTCCTTTTGTTACATTCTCATGGGATCTCCAGAGAAAAAAAATGCATGATTTTGCAAGCAGAACATAGTTTCCCTTTAGCAAAACCATGCTGACTCTGCCGGAAGCTTTTCTAAATGCCCTGCAATTCCTTCCTTAATAACAGACTGTCGCAGATTCCCAGCAATAATTGTTGGCCTAAATGGTTCCTTTCTGTCTCGCTCCATCCTTGAAAACAGGCACCATATTGGAGCTTCACGAGTTTCGCTGGAATACTTCCGTAATCCAGCGAGTTATGGAAAATTTCACACAGTGACGCCAGTCACTCTGTAATCAATTCTTTTAAAACCAATTATGAATTACTGCTGACCTGCCAATCCTTAGTCTTATTTGTTGTTAAAAACCTTGTACCTTTTGTAAGAGACAGTTCGAGAATCCTCCTATTACCATTTTCTTGATGATTTTGAAATACTTACAGTGCCTTCCCTGTGAGGATTGATGTGAAATACTGGTGTAAATTATCTGCCCGTTCCCTGTAGCCACTTCCCCAGTCACACCCTCCGAATGTTCTCAATACACTTTCCTAACATTCTTTCTACCAAACGTCACACACTCATCTTCAACTTATTTATATACACACAGACAAACTTGTGATGCTTGTTTTTATATTTCTTGCCAATTTATTTACATCATATCTTTTTATCCCTTTTCCATCTATTTCTTGCTTTTTCGATCGCTTTCTAGATTCATACAGTCATATTGGACACAAACATTTCATCTAACCTGTCCATGCTGATCAGGTTATTCAAACTAAACTAGTCCCATCTGATTGCATTTGGTCCACATGTCTCTAAACGCTTCCCATTCATATGTATGCCCAAATGTCTTTTAAACGTTGTCATTGTACTTGCAACTACCAGATAATCTGGCAGGTCATTCCATACACACCCACCACTGCCTGAAAAAGTTGACAATCCATTTAAAGCTTTCACACTGACTACTGTACTTACATTCCAAACAGCAGGACTAATATCTGATAGAGAGGGCAACATGATTACAAAGCAAACAGATCAGATCGAAACTCTGAAGTCCTGCAACATCCAGTCAGAAATGGGATTGAACCATGGAACAACTGACGAGAGAAAAGGACTCCACAAATATTATTTGAAAACAACGTTCACTGGAATTAGGGAATCGCTGACTAGGTCAGCATTTATTGCCCAGAGGACTGTAAAGAGTCAATGACATTGTTGTGTGTCTGGAGTTACATGTGGTCTAGAGCAGGTATGGATGGCAGCTTTCTTCCCTAAAGGACATCAGTGAACCAAATCGATTCTCCCACAATCAGCAATTGATTCATGATCATCATTAGACTCTTAATCCCAAACATTTATTGAATTGCAGTTCGATCATGTACTGTAACAGGATTCGACCTCAGGTCACCAGAACATTCCTGGGGTTGTTATACTAACTCATCTGCAGCAACACCGCTCGGCTATTGCTTTGCCATTCCCCGAAAAAAAATGGAACCTTCCTGCACGTCAGTGTAAAAGACAAGAATGCAGTTATTCACCATCCTCAGTCAGAAGTGTTGCTTGGATGATCCCCACAGAATCGGAGATGCCAGACTTCAAACAATTCGATTCGCAGCACGTAACATGAAGAAACAGCTGAACACAGTAGATGCGACAAAGGGAATGGGCCCTGACCCCGTTCGTGCAACAAAACTAAAAACTTGTGCTGCACAACAAGCCGTGTCTCTGTGGAATCTGTTTCATTCCAGCTTCAACTCTGACATCTTCCTGGCAATGTGGAAAATTACACAGAAGTGTCCCGTCCCCTAAGAGGAGAATAACTACAATCTGACCAATTACCTCCCCCTCAGTCCCATCACGATAGTTAAATTGGTAAGTATTCCTTTGACAGAGCTGTCGACCAGCACAGAAATAATGTACACAGTCCCCCATGTGGAGACGGCGTTGCTGTGGAAATGTCACTGGATTACTAATCTAGACCAGAATAATTCCCTGGCAGCTATTGGAAGTTAGAAACAATTAATAAGATATCGAGATCTAAAATCTGGTGCCAGTAATATTGACCTTGAAGCGCATGTCCATTGTCAACGTAAATTTCCTTCCCCAATGTACATTCAGGAAGTGAATCTCCCGTGCTTTCCTGGTCGACCCAAAAAGTGACTCCAGATATACATACATTTGGTAAACTCTTCAATGGTCTCTGAAGCCGCCATGCAAGGCCGTTATATCAAACTTCTCCGAGGTCTTAATGGCTAAAAATGAGATAACACCCGGTACCAGCCTCTATATCGGAAAATGAATTAGGAAGCACAGTCCGGTAGACATTACAGAGACCTCCTTCCTTACATCTGAGAGCTTATGACAACAATAACAGGGCTTTCCACAGACTGCACAGAAACATCGCGAAATGAGTAGGCCTTTCACCACATTGAACCTTCCCCACTTTAGGTTTTGGCCAACTCTTCAATTACACTTTCCCTAACAGAATATACTGTATATCCTTTGATATCAGAAATATATAAAGTAGGAACTTTGGTCCGTCAATTTTGCTCTCCCATTCAATATAACAATGGCTGATCCTGAATCTCCACACCAACCTCCTGCTGCAACTTCACCCCTTTAGTGTCTAAATATCCTTATTTATATTCAGTTCCTTAGTTTCCAGTCTTATGTGGGACAGAATTCCCCAGGTTTATCAGTTTGCGAGTGCAGACATTTATTGTCATCTCAATGCAGAGTGGCTTGCCTGTACCTAATACTGTGGCCCTTGTTTTAGACGTCCCAACCAGTGGAATTATCATCGCTGCTGACAATCTGTTTCACCCTGTCAGAGTTTTATATACTTCACTGAGATCTCCACCATTTTTCTAAACTCCATGGAATACAGGCTCAGTCGCCTCAAACTTTGCTCCCACGACAAGTCTGTCATCCCAGAGATCAGTCTGGTCATCCTTCACTGCACTCCCTCAATGTCAGGTTTGCCCTTTATTAGATAAGGAGACCAATACTGCACACATATTGCACAATGTTCGAGATGGGGGCTCACCAAGGCCCTGTGTAGCTGTCGTAAGACACACCTGGGCTCAAATCCCCCGGAAATGAAGGTCAACACATCATTTATCTTGCTATCTGCTTTCTGTTGCAGCAGTATGTGCTTTCTGTGACTGGTGTCCAAGGAGATCGAGATCCTTTTCAATGATAGAGCTCCCCACTTGGTGGGTCTATGCATACTGGTCAGTGTGCCAATATCAATCCCAATATTGACTTCTGGCTTCAGAACTGACTGCCCTGCATGGACATTGGAGTTTGGTGAAGAAGTCATCAAAAGTATACACACAATATCTTCATGCAGCAACTTCTTTACATTAATTGCTTTTGAAATGCTAGCCTGTTAGTTTATTTTTCCAACCAAATTGCTCAATCCTACGTATATCCACATTGTTCTTCATCTGCCATTTCGTCCACTTATCGCATTCACTTGAAACATTTTTATATCCTCCTCACCCGCTCACAATCTCAGTTTGGTACCGTCAGCAGATTTGTAAAAGTTACATTTAATACCTATGAACAAATGTTTGATCCGTTTTCTGAATAGATGGGGCCCAAACCTCAATTCCAGGATGATCCTACTAGTCATTGCTTTCTACGGCAAAATACACGGTTTATGCTGATTCACTTTATCCTGTAAGCTCTCCTATTCTCAACCCATGCCAGTATATTAGATCTCGCTGTTACACACTGTTATGGATCAGGATAGATCCCTCAAATCATTTCAAGGAATTGGCACAGACGCAACGTTTGCTCGCTGACTGAAGCAAGTGTAAGGCAAATATACCAGGAGTGATGCAGCTGGTCAAATCACTTAGTTCAAAACAAAATAGAACGTTTTTGCAAGATTACTGAGTGAGACGCAAACGGAAGATGATACAACTCAGAATAACCTAACCTATCCGAAAACCCAACAGGTTATCCCTTAATGATTGTGTTCCAAGTACTTGATATAATCCCCATAAACACCCCATGGCAAAACCGAAAGGAAAAAAAAAATCAAACCCAGTTTCTGACAGGAGAGTTGTCAGAGAGAGGGAGGAACAACATGGACCTGCTTTTCTGGGTCCGGTAGCTTCACAACTGGCTGCCTGCTTAAAGTAAACAGCCAGACTGCGGAACTCAGACCAAACAAATCAAAGCAGAGGAGCAAAACTGGGATAACTGGCCACTCCCCTTTCATAAGAACAGAAGAACTAGGAGCACGAATAGGCCGTTTGGTCCTCTGCCACGCAATAAGATCATGACTGATCTACTCGTGGTCTCTGATCTACTTCCCGCGCTCTCACCGTATCCCTTATTTACTTTATTGTTCAAAAAGTATCTACCTTAGTTTTAAAACGTTTACTGAAGTATTACCAAAGACTTAAATGGGCAGGGAATTCCAGAGATTACAAACATCTGGATGAAGAGCTTCCTTCTCAATTCAATCCTAAATCTGCTCCCTCTAATATTGAGGCTATTCCCTCTTGTCCTAGCTTCACCTGACAGTGGAAACATCCTCTCAAATTCTATCTTATATACTCACTGCTTAATTTTATATGTTTCTATGAGATCATCCTGTCATTCTTCTAAATTGCAATGAATATAGTTCCAGTCTACAAAGTAACAGTTCATAAGCCAACCCCCTCACCTCTGGAATCACCCGAATAAACCACCTCTGCACCCCGTCCAGTGCAGTATACTCTTCCTGAAGTAAGGAGAGCAAAACTGCACACAGTACTCCAGGTGTGGCCTCACCAGCACCCTGGACAGCTGCAACATAACCTCCCTGCTGATAACCTCAATCCGTTTAGCAATGAAGGGCAACATTCCATTTGCTTTCCTCAGTAATTGTTGTACCTGCAGACCAACCTTCTGTGATTCATGCACATGTACACGCAGGCCCCTCTGTACACCAGCATGCTGCAACGTTTTACCATTCAAGTAATAATTCTTTTTAGTGGAAGTCCCAACAAAATTGATGATATCATATTTATCAACAATGTATTCAATCTGCCAGATCTTTACCCACTCACTCAAAGTATCTATGTTCATCCACGACGTCTCACCGTCCTCTGCATGCTTTGCGATGAAACGCCTCTTCATGTCATCTGCAAACCTTGACACACTACACGTTCTCCCCAACTTCATATCATCTATATAAATTGTGAATAATTGTGGCCCCAACACCGATCCCCGAGGCACACCACTAGGTATTGATTGCCAGCCAGAAAGTCACTCCCTTACACTCACAATTTGCTTCCTGTTAGTTCAGCAATCCTCTATGCTGATAATTTACCCGTAACGTCATGCACCTCTTTCTTATACAGCAGCTTCTTGTGTGGCAACTTGTTGAAGACCTTTTGGAAATCTAGGTACACCATAGCCACTGGGGCCTCGTTGTCCATCTTGCTCGTATTGTCTCCATTGATATCCGAAAGACTTGTTAAACATGACCTGTTCTTCATGAACCCATGCTGCGCCTGCATAATGGGATGATTTATATCGAAATGGTTTGCTATTTCTTCCTTGATAATACACTCAAGCAGTTTCCCAACAACACAGGAAAAGCTAACTGGTCTATCATTCCCCATATTTTGTTTACCTCCTTTTTTAAACAGTGGCGTCACATTTGCTGTTTTCCAATCTGCTGGGAATGCCCTGGAGTTCAGCATTTTTAAAAAATTGCCACAGTTGCATTTACTATTTCTCCCGCTATCTCTTCTAGAACTCTGGAATGCATTCCATCACGGCCAGGAGACTTGCCTACCCTCAGCTCCGTTAGCTTGCACAACACTATATCTTCCATAATAATGATTGTTTCCAAGGTCCTCACCGACCTCCGCCTCTTTGGCAATTACTAGCATGATATTAGTGTCCTGCACTATGATGACAGATACGAAATACCTGTTCATTGTCTCGGCCATTTCGTCATATCCTATGACTAAATGACCATTACCACCCTCTGAAGGGCCAACATTTACATAGTCGTTTTTAGAATTATTTTATATATTTATGGTATATACCATCATCTATCTATCTTTACATTCTGTACTTGTTTTTTTGTTCTGGTGTTCTATCATACTTTTCTTTATAGGTCATTTTGTGGCTTTCTGTTGACCTTTAATGTTTTCCCCAATCTTTTAGGTTTCTGCTGTTCTTGGCCACGTCGCATTCCTTCTCTTTCACTTTGATAGCGTCCCTTATTTCCTTAGACACAATTGACAGATTACCCATTTTCATACAGTGTTTCCTTTTCACTGGAATATACTTTTGCCACGGAAATTAAAAATCTCCTTTGAAAATTATCCACTGCTTGTCAACTCTCCCATGATGAAGTATTTGTTTTGAGACGACTTCAGACTACTCCTATCTCATGATATTGTAGTCTCCCTTGCTGAAGCACAGCAATCTGTTATTGGATTTTATCTTCAAACTCTCCATCTGCATTCTAAATTCAACAATACAAAAAGCATTCCCAAGTAGTCAAACCCAGACTTTGTGGATCTGCTGCTTTTAAGACATCCATGTAAAATAAAACAAGAACGGAATAAACTTGTTAAAGGAGGAGCTTTGTCACAACACGAGAGTTGGGACTTCATCAAAAATGTTTCTGATAATCCACATCAGTGCATCCATTGCTGCGCCATAATTTATTTTCCAATCAATTTCTCAAACTTGATTGGCCTTTAATTAATCAGCAATGACTTTATCTGTGTTCATTACTTTTACATTAATGTAATTTTCTAAGTTCCCTGAAAATGCGTCCTTTCTAATAGACTCTTGTATTGTCCTGATTGCTTTTTTGGTGCTAAGCAGGCTCTGTTCCCCTGCCTCCATCAGAAATACTGGGGTTACATTTGCTGCTGTCAAGTCTGTGAATTCAGTTCCAGAATCATCAAGCATTTGGAAGAGGATAAACAGAGTATTCATTGTTACCTTGGCCACCTCCCTTAGTAATCAACAAGAAGATTAACAGGTCATGGGGATTTATCATATTTCAGTCAAAATAATTTCTCCAAAACTGTTTATGTACAGATTTGATTCTATTTATTTTTTCTCAGGAGACTGCGTTCTGCTTGGGGTTTACTTTTTGAAATGCTTTCTTGTTTTATTTTACATGGATGTCTTAAAAGCAGCGGATCCACAAAGTCTGTATTTGACTACTTAGGAATGCTTTCAAGTCTAAAATAAAAGCACGCACAATGAGGAGTAAGGTATCGTAGGTCTGGTCATGTACAATGAGACAGGAAGGCAGAACAGAAGTGGTTGGTTCATAGTCCTGTTATTTTCCTATTCTTTGGTTTCAGCCTGTAAGGAAGATACATTGATATTCTCAACATTTCACCTTGGTATACTGTATGTTGAGAAGTTTTTACATTTCAATCTTCTTAATGTGCGCTTCACAAATCCATCATTTCCTGTCTTAGGCTGCTCAGTTATTGATCTTCCACAGTCATACAATCACAGAAGCAATCTCTATACACTCAGAAATACAGTACAATCTACATTAGTCCCACTTTCATACATCAGGCCCATAGATGTGAGTGTTTTGACACTTCAAGTGCTTGTCCACGTACCTTTTCTCGGCTGTGCGATGACCCACAACAACTGCCCTCTCAAAAAATGCATTCCAGATGCCAACATCCTCTGGTTGAAAAACCATCCTGAAATCCTCTCTAAACCTCAAATCCTTAACTTTAAAACTGTGCTCATTTGTTCTTGACCTTCTGACTTAAAGGCTGCTGTCTATCTACACTGTCCATGCCCTTTGCAATCTTACCCTTCTAAATCACGTTCCCCTCAGTCTTCTCTGCTGCAAAGTAAGCAACCCGAGCTTATTCAGCCTCCCTCCATAGCTGATATGCCCCATTCCAGGGAACACCCGTTGAATCTCCTCTGCGCCACTTCCAGTGCAATCACATCTTTCCTGTAATATGGATCCCTGAACTGTACACAGTATTCCATTTTGGCCTAACCAAAGTGCTATATAGCTCTTGTAATTTATGCCTCGACTAGTAAAGGCTTCGCCTGCTGTCTCCAATTACTTCTTAACTAATCTATTACCCGGTCTCGTCACATTCAGGGATGTGTGGAGAAGCACCCTCTGAACTTGCGAGTCTACTGCTATTTATCGAGTCCTCCCCTGTCTGGTTCCTTCCTTCAAAGTGCATCACCTCATATTTAGCAGGATTACATTCCATCTGCCATTAAGCTGCCCATCTGACCATTCCATCTGTATCTTCCTGTAACGCAAGACCTTCCTCCTCACTGCCAACCACCCAAGTAATCTATGTGTCAGACACAAACCTAATTATTACATTCACCCATGCCCCTTCAGTTAACATCTATATCATTTATGAATACCACAAATAATAAGGGACACAGGACTGACAAACAAACAGTCTTCGACAACCACCTATTTTCTGCAATAGTTTCTCAAACACTGATCCGATACTCACTGGTATGTAGTTCCTTGGTTGATCTCTATAGTTCTTCCCATAAAGGGTGTTCTCCAGTCCTCGGCACCTAACCTGTGACCAGATTGTATTTAAACATTTTCATCAGCGCCTTTCATTCCTTGTCTACAACAGCAGCCTGAGATGTAACTGAGCTGGAACTAGGGACGTGTCCAATTTTATACCAGCCAAAACTGTCAAACCCTGTACACGTCTTACATCAATCTGCTCAAGAGCTTCTCAGCCCTGTCTTCTCGAATTCTGTCTCTGCATCCTCCTTCTCCCAAGTAAAACAGACATGAAGCTCTCATATATCAATCTATCAATGTTCACCAGACTCACAAGCAGATTCCTGTCTTGATCCCAGGCTAAGTTTTGTCGGCCGAAAACCTTGCTAACTGACGGATTAATCTGGAGAATGTCCATTCAATATATGGGATCGGTATATTTTATTTAGATCAAGACATCAAAATTGTATACAAAGCTCCAGGTACAGTCTAGGAGAAATTGAGGACTGCAGATTCTGGAGATCAGGGCTGAAAAAAATGTGTTGCTGGTAAAGCGCAGTAGGTCAGGCAGCATCTTAGGAGCAGGAGAATCGATATTTTGGACATAGGCATTCCTGAAGAAAGGCGTATGCCCGAAACCTCGATTCTCCAGCTCCTTGAATTCTGCCTGACCTGCTGCGCTTTTCCAGCAACACATTTTTCAGCTCCAGGTACAGTCTCACCAGCACGCTGAGTAACTAGTGCAGAATGTTTTACTGCTCGTCTGAACAAATTACTGCAGAAGCTGGAATCTGAACTGAAAGGAACACATGCTCGACACCACAGTGAGTCAGACAACATCAACACACCCATACGTTACACCTGTAACTGTACATTTCCCTTAGATAATCCACCTAACCTGCATTTTCCTGGATACTTTGGGGAAGTTTAGTGAGGCCACTGAACCAATCCTGTTCATTTTTAGACTGTGCAAGGAAAACAAAGCACCCGAAGGAAACCCACACAAACACGGGGAGAAAAACCAAACACCGCACAAAAAAAAATGATCAAAGGGTGGAATCGAACCCAGGTTATTGGTATTGTAAAGCACTATGGCTAGCCACTTTGCCACCTAACGACCATCGGAATGAGTGACTTATTTCTCCCACTTTCTCTGGATCTGTTCAGATGATGTCGAATTCCAGCTTGGTGCCTCTGTCAAGTCCTCCTTAACCTTAACCCCAGGATTCACATTCTAATGGACAGGGCCTTAAACTGTTACTGAGACATTGCCTGCACAGCTGCCGTCACCCCTTCTCCTCCCATCCAGATCAAGTGTTCCATTAATACAACAGCATGCAAGATAATTGCTGATTTAAAATAAAACAAAAAGCTGCATACACTGGAGATCGGTAACCAATAATGTTCTGATGATGACTCCCCAGATTTGAAACATTGACTCTGCTCTCTTCTGACAAAGGATTGCGAGAAAGTGACAACTGCAAATGCAGTGAATTCTAAAGTGAATTCCTGATGAAGGGTTTATGACTGAAACATAGTCTTTCCTGCTCCTTGGATTCTGCCTGACCTGCTGTGCTCTTCGGGGGCCACACATTTCGACTTTCTTCCTTCAGATGCAACCAGACCTGTTGAGGTTTTCCTGAAAATTCTTGTGTATCTAATTTCCTGTTTATAACATAAACAAAGTTTTCCCTGCAGCATTGTCTTCCAGGCACATCTTCCACCAATGTTTGTTTCTTCTTCTTTGTTCTAAGCCGCAGTCAAACTGTTTCTGTATAAACTGAGCACCGTAGTGAGATGAATGGTAGATTCAGCGAGATTTGTCTCGATGCCTTTCTCGATGTTACAAAATCTCGCTGCATTTTGTTCGAAAAACGCATGGATAAGAAAGGCTGAGATGGATATGGGCCAAGTACAGGAATATGGAGTGAACGTGGACTGACATTTTGGTCTGAATGGACCAGTTCTGGCTGAAGGGCCTTTCTCCGTGCAGTAGGATTTTAGGAATGTGAATGGAAGTAGTTTGGGATATAGACAGAGAGGTTGGGGGTGGCGGTGGTTCAGAAACAATGTCATGGAAAGATATGTTTACAGGTTTCAGAATTCTGAATGTAGACATGTAGATAGCATCTGACAACATAAGCCAACATTACCAGGAATGACGGGTGAATGGAATATTGGTGTGAGTTCAGATGATGGAGAGTTTTGGATTAGGATTTGTTCTGCAGCTTTGTACCTGGGAGTGGGGTCAGCAGAGTCTTTGACTCTGGGCTGAATCTTACACTAATTTCTCTCAGTGTCATTTTCATTGAGTGACAGAGCGATTGTCTGTGTGAGACTGAGCTAGTTCCCTGGTGCTATCTTATCAAATTCACCTCATTCACTACCCGCCCCACCGCATGGCGCCCCTGTCATTCGATGCCAGCCTGATTATCCCACTCAGTACAGTTGGAGGTATTCACCATCGCCGGAAATCCCTGGATATTCCGTGATCCCTGGCACTGATGTCAGTGGGCAGGTAATTGAACTTTCTCAGTTCGTAGATGCCCTGCCCAGTTGAGGCCGAGCATGGTAGATAAGAAATAGATAATAGACAATAGACAATAGGTGCAGGAGCAGGTCATTCGGCCCGTCGAGCTTGCATCAACATTCATTATGATCATGGCTGATCATCCATAATCAGTATCCTGTTCCTGCCTAATCCCCATAACCCTTGATTCCACCATCTTTAAGAGCTTTATCCATCCACAAGGGGCAATTACACCACGGGTTTGTCGAAAAGGGAATTGATGTCCTGGTGGATGGGGTAGTAGAGAGGGCGAGTCTTCCAGCAGACCCACCAAGCATGGTCTGAGCTCAACCACCCAGCTCAGTGCAGTATCTGTGGTCTGAAGAAATGTCCATCAATACAGGACAAGCATCAATAACCTTCCCGGCTCTGTCAGGATAAGGGTCATTGTACTCAGCTCCCTCACATTCACTGTATATCTGTTATCGCACCTACCTCAGAACAAGACTCATGCTCCAACATTCTCACTGCTGTAGGCAGCAACTCCCCCTCCTCTCTCTAGCCTCTGTGATACCCCCACTCATTTAAAGACTGCTCTGGAGAGTGCTGATTGTGGAATGTTCCAGATAACGTTCCAAACAATTCCCGGTTTCAGGAGAATGACAGTGCCCCAGTGTGGAAAGCATGCGGGGAAGGAACAGTGTGTTTTTAAACATTAAAATTACATGCACACGAAATTGAAATCCATCATGAGGCCATTCCGTCCTTCAAATGTTTCGGGAGTGATCAAACTGTCTCCTGAGCTCCATGTTATAGGAACTTTCAGTCATGCAGTCCCCGGCGTCCTGTCACTGACCAGACGACATTCAGGCATTTTATCGTGGGTTTCTTCAAGCACGTGTTCCTTAGGCATTTCCCATGGGGACCGACTCTCCGACCAATATGTCCCATCAGCTTTCTACTTTCGTGGAATAGTAAGCATCCTTCAAACAGACCAAGCAGAAATATAATGTTATTTAATAGTTGTCGATATCTAAACACAATTATTATTCTGGTTATTTTGCTTGTGTCACCTTATTGCATTCAGCTCAAGATAGCATCTAAACATTTCCTTCCAGCAAAGAACATTTTTATCCTTAGCTGGTAGCTTGACCGTTTCCTGAATTGTACCTTTTTCCTTGTTATGAAAGTTTCTCTTGCCCTTTGTCTGTGAGTGCTTCTGTCTAAAACAGTTACACAGGCTCCCACTCAGCTGGTTGGACGGCTGGTTTGTGATGCAGAGGGAAGCCAATAGCGCAGGTCACCATGGAGGGGACTTTCTCGGAACCTCCAGGGCTCATCTCCACTCTCCTGCTAATCCCTCATATCCCTCAATTCGCTGATATGTCAAAATCCAATCCAGCCCATCTGTAAAAACAATCAGTGGCCCAGCCTTCACAACTCTCTGAGTTAGTTAAATTCAGACTTCACGACCTTCTGAAAGAAGACATTTCTTTGTATCTCAGTTTCAAATCGATATTCCTTATTCTGTCTCTGAGTTCGAGACTCTGCCCAGGCGTGGAAACACATTATCAGCATCTACCTTGTGAAGCCCCCCCTGTATCCTTTACGTTTCAGTAATATCACGCTCATTCATTTAAAGCACAATGAATAATCGCCTCACCATTTTAGATGTATTCAATAATTCAACCCTTTCATCCCAGGAACCTGCGTACTGTATCAATCTAGTTACTTGCTGCAACACCACGCTGACTTTATGTTTCATACGCAGGAACACTCCAATCCCTTTTTACTGCTCCTTTGTTGGGAATCTTCTTCATTAAATAACTTTTGGTTCGCAGTGTCATCCTCAAACTCGGATGTAAATTGCATTAAGCTCCCGCCGTCCGGCTGTCAGAATAGACTGTAAATAACTGATGCCATCGGACTGTTATTTGTGATACTCCAGTAGATATGTCTTTATCATAACGATCCATTAATCCTGACTCTCCAATTTCTATGTGTTGACCACCCGTCATCCCATGCTAATACATTGTCCGTAACACTATGAGCTTCTGTCTTGTGTAAGAAACTTTATTTTGTGATACGTAGTGGAAGATCTCTGGAAAGCCGCATGCCTACCAGTTCCCCTTTATCAAGTCCGCATGTTAAATTTTCAGGGATCTTAGGAAAACTTTGGAGACAATATATAGTTTCTCATTCAAAAAACCACGCTGACCCTGCGTGAAGTTTTTCTAAATGCCCTTAAATTCTTTCCTTAATAATAGACTCTCGCAGATTCCCAGTAATAACGGTTAGGCTAAATGTTCCCTGCCTTCTGTCTCATTCCTTTCTTGAAGACAGACGCCACGTTGGAGGTTCTCCAGTTTCGCTGGAATACTCCTGAAATCTAGAGAGTTACGGAATCTTTCACACAGTACCACCAGTCATTCCGTAATCACTTAAAAAAAACTATGAATTATTGCTGACCGGTCTACCTTTATTCTTGTCCGTTTGTCAAAAAAAAAATGTTCCTTTTGTTAGAGACAGTTCAGAAACTTGCCTCATATTAACATTTTGCTTATATCATTGACATGCTTACAGTGCCTTCCCCTGTGAGGAACAAGGCAAAGTACTGGTGTAATTTTTGCCTGTTCACTGTAGCTAGTTCCCCAGTCACATCCTCCAAATGACCTCAATAAACTTTCCAGACTTCATTTCTACCTAAGTTCACACATTCATTTTGAACTTTTTTTTATATACACAGAAAATTTTGTGATGCTTGTTTTTATATTTCTTGCTAATTTACTTACATCATATCTTTTGTTCCCCTTTTCTCACTTTCTAGATTCATACAGTCACATCACACACAAACAGACCCTTTGGTCCAACTTGTCCATGCTTAACTAAACTAGTCCCATCTGCTTTCACGTGTCCCATATGCCTCAAAACGTTACCCATTTATATATTTGACCAAATGTCTTTTAAATGTTGTAGCCGTACTTTCATCTACCACTCTTCATCTTGCAGTTCATTCCGTACACACATCATCCTTAATGTGAAAACTATGCACCATTGGCCCTTTTAAATCTTCTCCATTTCCCCTTAAAGCGATGTACTCTATGTTTGAACTCCCCACCACCACCCCCACTCCCGCCACCCCTCTACAGTGGAAGATACCTTGGCTCTCCATCCAATCGATGCCTCTCGTGATTTTATAAACTTTTATAACGTCACTTTTCAACCTTCTCCACTCCATCTAATACTAACTTCAAGAACAAGAACTTGATCCTAAGCACTGCAAATTTGAAATAATATTCAAACTGACAGGTAAGCAACACAGACAAAACTTTATACTTTTTTTTCTCTCCAAGGAACAATGCTAAGACAGCGTGAAACCCTTACCAGTACCATTAGGAAGTCAGACACTTGAATTCCTTTGTCGAAACAGGGTGATGATCCCTACACTGAAAGCGTATCTTTGGCCAAATCCGTAGTTAGAAGGGGAATTCTGATACCACACGGTAAGCATGCAGATACCTTTAGCAGAGTGAGATCAAGGCTGAGTATACTTGTTGAAATTTGGATCACAGTGTGAATTCAGTACAAAAGGGGAGGTATTTTCAATAAGGTTTATTCCAAGAAGGAAACTTTCCAGAATGAGATGAGAGTGGGAGGTGCAAAACAACATGAATGGAGAGGTCGAGTCACACACCGACCAGAGGCAAAGTGACAGCACAAAACACAGCTTGATGTTAGTGCAGGGAATGTAAACCTGATCAAAAAGCCTCAGGGAGGAACCATCATGTGAGAGAATGTGCTCTGTAATTGGAGAGGGATAACCTGGAATCAGGAAGAGGAGATGAGCAAGGAAGAGGATGCAGCAGCAATGGCAGGGGTATCTGGAGGTAATTCAGGATGCACAGCTGAAATTCATGCCCAGCATCTGGACACGCACAATTCTTGTTAATTTGCGAATGAATCCTATCCTTCACAGATTTCGTCAACCACGGGCAGTTCATCTTCTTCGGAGTCCTTTTTGAACAGAAACAATAATTGCTGAGCGATATGGGATATCTGCTTGAATGTCTGCTCCTGTATGTCCACTGACCTTCCTCTGGGTTTATTTCCACATCCCTCTTCAGACCAGATGAGAGACAGAAATCCTCAATTTAAATGTTTGGTTCTTTTCAATCAGGAGGAACTTCTGCATGTGGCTGAATACACGATCTGCGGATGCTGACTCCATTCTTCCAGTTTCTCCATCTCTGTTGTTTCTGTTTGATGACGCCACATTCCAGTGAACTGCCTCTGACGTGATCTCCTTTTTCTTCAAACCAGAAATCCCCTAACTCCGGTGGACAGGACCTTCAGCTGTCACTGTCCCATCGCCTACAGTGTCGCCCTCACTCCGTCCCCTTCTTCCCAGAACAATGATATATCTCCCCTTGTCATCACTTCCTACTGCTCTCGAATCCAAATTCGTGGAATCATCCTCTGCCACTTCCATCACCTCCAGCAGGACTACACCATCAAACACATCTTCCCCTCCCGTCCACTGTCAGTATTACATGGGGACCATTCCTTCTGTGACACCCCCATCACCCTGAACACTTTCCCACTCCCCCCATGACACCTTCCCATGCAATTGCAGAAGGTGCAACACTTGCCCAACCACCTCTTCACTCCTCACTGTCCAAGGCTCCAGTCGCAACTTGCAGGTGAAGCACCATTTCACTTTACACTTTCAATCCAGTCTCCTGTCATTGCTGCTCACAATGCAGTTTCCTTCACACTGGGGAGACCAAGCAGAGACTGCTTTAAGGAACACTTCCACTCTATCTGTAGAAATAATTCTGACCTTCCCATTGCTTCCCATTCCAGTAACTTACGTTGCTCTCATGCCGACTTTTCGGTCCTGATCTGCTGTAATGTTCCGATGAAGCACAACCCAAGCTGGAGTAACACCTCCTTTTATACTTTGGTACATTCCAGCCTGAAGGAGTTCATATTCATTCCCATGATTTCACAGCCTGACCCCATTACGTCTGTTTTCCATTTTTCATGCATTGTGCTGGCTTGTCTGTGACTTGTTTATCTTGCACTCAATTGAAAGAACTTATTTCTCCCATTTATACTTTAATTTACACCCATTTTATATCTGTTTCCCTTTCACCACAATTAAAAGCTCATTCCTTTGTGGCATTGCATCTCCACATGCTCTGTTTCCCATCATCCCTCGTCCACTTTTGTCAAGAGATTAAGGAGTTCTTTTCAGTTCTCAATAAGGGTCACGCGGGGCTTGAAACACTACCTCTGTTTCTCTGTCTCCACAGATGCTGCAAGACACGCTGAATTTCTCCAGCCATTTCTGGTTTTGAACAGCTTTAAAGACGTCTGTCAAAGCTGCCCAAATGCCCTGTCCAACATGAAGCGCCATGCACTGAGAAGTGAACAATAACGCAAGATGTAGAAATTCATTGTTTCTGAAACGACGTAAGACTGGCATCATTGCCGCTACAGAGTGATTAATGAAGAGCATGAAGAGAAACAAAGGGAAACACATTCAATTTAAACACCAAAGGTGGAATGACTGAAAGGGAAATGATTCAGATGAATGTTAGAATTAGAATTTCTATAGTGTGGCAACAGGCCCTTTGGCCCAAGAAGTTCACAGCGATTCTCTGACGATTAAATCAAACAGACCCATTTCCATATCTTATATTTATCCCTGACTAATGGACATTACTGAACACTATGGGCAATTTAACCAGGCCAATGCACCTAAGCTGCACATCTTTGGACAGTGGGTGGAAACCGAAGCACCTGGAACAAACCCACTCAGACATGGGGAGAATGTGCAAACTCCACGTAGACAGTCGCCGGAAGATGGAATTGAACCTGGGCCAGTAGTGTTGTGAGGCAGCAGCGCTAACCACGGACCCCCGGTGCTGCCCGGCGGGGCAAGTTTAGGGGTTTTGAGAATCATGACAATTAAGAGGTGTGACACCATGGACAAACGCTCAGAAGAATGAGAATACTTAAATGGAAGTGTTACCACATCAGTAACCAGAGTAGGTCATGGGGTGATGGGTGAATGGGTCTCGGTGTGAACTAGGGGACAGATAGCAGAATTGCAATGCAGAAATTGCAGCTCAAAACTGGGAATTTATGTGGTACTTTTGATCACAGCTGGACAGAAGGCGAATTGTATTGAATCACAATCTGTAACATTTTGCCCAGGATAATCCCTCAGTCTGTCATTTACATTAAGCTGATCGATGTTTCAGAGATGAGTTGGTGAATGTACCAGCGGCAGAACCATATGTACCTAAAAATGATGACAATCCATTTAAAGCTACTGCACTTGACCACTGTACTTACATTCCAAACAGTAGGACTGATATCTGAGAGAGAGGGCGAAATGAATATAAAACAAACAGATCAGATATAAGCTCTATAGTTCTGCCACATCCAGTCAGAAATGCAGTTGAACTATGAAACAACTGACAATAAAAGAGGATTCCACAAATATTATTTAAAAACAAGATTGTTCAATGGGAGTACGGCGTCTCTGGTTCAGTCATCATTTATTGCCCAGTTATTAGTATAGAGTCAACTACTTTGCTGTGGGTCTGGAGTTACATGTGTCCCGAGCAGGTGTGGATGGTAATTCGCTTCCAAAAAGGCATCAGTGAACCAAATGTGTTTCTCCTACAATCAGAAATTGATTCATGATCATCATTACACACTTAATTCCAAACATTTGTTGGATTTGAATTCCACCATCTACTGAAACATGATTCGATCTTCGGTCACCAGAATATTACTGGGGTTGTTAGACTAACATCTCAGCAGTTATTGCTGAGGCTATTGCTTTACCATTCCTCGAAAGAATGGAGCCTTCCTGTACATCAGTGTAAAAGACAAGGATGCAGTGTCTACACCATCCTCAGCCAGAAGTGTTGCTTGAATAATGCCTACAGAATCACAGATGCCAGTCTTCAACCAATTCGGTTTTCCACACGTGACATGAAGAAACAGTTGAATGCAGTCGATACGACAAAGCAATGGGCCCTGACACCATTCCTGCAATAGAACAGAAGTCTTGTGCTGCACACCAAGCCGTGTCACTGGGCACGCTGTTTCATTCCAGCTCCAACTCTGACATCTCCCTGGCAATGTGGAAGATTACTCAACTATATCCGATCCCTTAAGATGGGAATAATTACAATCTGACCAATTACCACCCCCTCAGTCCTATCACGACAGTAAAATTGGTGAGAGTTCTTCCTGACAGAGCTGTCAAGTAGTACAGAAATAATCAGCTCAGTGCGGTTTCTCATAGTTCCCCATGTGGAGATGGTGCCGTTGTGGAATTGTCACTGGACTACTAATCCAGACCAGGTAAAAGCTTTGGCAGCTGGTAGAAGTTAGAAACAATTAATAAAATATCGAGATGTAAAATCTGGTGCCTGTAATACAGACCTTGAAGCCCATGTCAATTGTCAACATAAATTTGCTTCCCCAGTGCACTTTCAGGAAGTGAATCTCCCGTGATTTTCTGGACTGGCCTAAACGTGACTCCAGATACACAGATATGTAGTAAACTCTTCAATGATCTCCGAAACTGCCAAGCAAAGCCGTTGTATCAAACTGTTCCAAGGTCTTAAAGGTTAAACCTGGACAGATACCCCGGAACCAGCCTCTGTATTGGAAAAGAGAACGGGATTCACAGTCCTGGCGACCCTGCAGGGACCTCTTTCCTGAAATCTGAGAGTTTCTAACAACATTTACAGAGCTTTCCCACAGACTGCACAGAAACATCGGGAAAGCAGTAGGTCATATAACACATTGAACCTTCCCCACTCTACTTTTTAACCAAACATCTCTTCAATTCACTTTTCCCAAACACTGTATTCTCTATATCCGTTGAACTGATTGACAATCGGGAATAAAAAAAAGAAGTAGGAAATTTGGGCCATCAATTTTGCTCTCCCTTTCAATATAATGATGGCTGACCATGTATCCCCACACCAAACTCCTGCTTCAACTTCATCCCTTTAGTGTCTAGAAATCCTTATTTATATTCAGTGCCTTTGCTTTCACAGCCTTATGTGGCAGAGAATTCCCCAGGTTAACCAGCCTCTGAGTGCAGACATTTATTCTCATTTCAATGCAGAGTGACCTGTTTGCATCCAATACTGTGGACCCCTTGTTTGAGACGTTCCAGCCAGGGGAATTATCACCCCTGCTGACAACCTGTCTCGCCTTGACAGAGTTTTATATATTACACGAGATCTCCACTCATTTCCTAAACCCCATGGAATACAGGCCCAGTCGCCCCCAACTCTGCTGCCACAACAAGCCTGTCATCCCAGAGATCAGTCTGGCTATCCATCGCTGCTTTCCCTCAATGTCAGGTTTATCCTATATTAGGTAAGGAGATCAAATGTGCACACAATACTGCACAATTTTCGAGATGGGGATTCACCGAGGCCCTGTACAGCTACAGTAAGACACCCTTACACCTGGACTCAAGTCCCCTGGAAATGAAGGTCAGCATACTAATTATCTTCCTATCTGCTTTCTGTTGCTGCTTTCTGTGATTGGTGTACAAAGAGATCGAGATCCTTTTCAATGATACAGCTCCCCACTCGGTGTCTCTATGTATAGTGGGCATGTGTCAATCTCAATTCAAGTATTGACTTCTGGTTTCAGAATTCACTGCCCTGCATTGACCTCAGAGTTTGGTGAAGAAATCAACTAATGTATACACAGAAGTACTTTCATACAGCAATAGGCTTACATCAGTTCTTTTTGAAATGTTAGCCTGTTATTCTATATTTCCAAACAATGTGCTCAATGTCACGTCTACCCACATTGTTCTTCACCTGACAGGTATTTATCCATTTCCTCCAATTGCTCAATCACCTTTGAACTTCTTTACATCCTGACCACTTACTCACAATCTCAATTTGGGGCCAGCAGCAGATTTGCAAGGATTACATTGAATACCCTTGAACAAATGTTTGATAAACTTTCTGAATAGTTGGGTTGCAAACACAAATTCTTGGATTATCATAGTAGTCATTGCTTTCCACTCCAAAATATATAGAACTGTTTTTGCTGATTCACGTTTTCCTTTCAACTCTCCCATTCTCCACCCATACCAGTATATTAGATCTAGCTGTTACACACTGTTATGGGCCAGGACAGACCTCCTCAAATAATTTCAAGGAAGGAGCGCAAACGCAACATTTACTCATTGATTGAAGCAGGTGTAAGGTGGATATTCCAGAAGTGATGCGGCTGAATGAAACACATACAGAAGAGGATAGCAGACAGAATAACTTAACCATCTGGAAAACCAAAAACTTTCCCAATTTAATGATGTTGTTCCAAGTACTTGAAACAATGCACATTAACACACCATGGCAAAAACAAAAGGAAAAATAAACTCCAGGTTCTTACTGGAGAGATGTCAGAGTGAGGGCGAATCAGACTGGGTCTGCTTCTTTGAGTCCGGCAGCTTCACGACTGGCTGCCTGCTTTCAGCAAACAGCAAGACTGTGAAAAATCAAGCCAACCAATCCAAAGCAGAGGGTCTGCGCTGGGAGAACTGGCCACTTCCCTTTCCTCAGAACAGAAGAACAGAAGCACTAGGATCAAGAGTAGGCCGTCTGGCCATTCGAACATGCTCTGCCATTTAATAGTATCATGGCTGACCTATTCGGACACTCAGGTCCACTTACCCACGCTCGCACCGTATCCTTCATTTACTTCATACTTCAAAATACCTTAGCTTTAAAAGCATCAACTACCTCACTGAGCAGGCAATTCCATAGAATTAGAACACTCTGGATGAAGAAGTTCGTTCTCAATTCAATTAAAAGCTACTTCCTTCACTCGCCAGTGGAAACATCCTCTCTACTTGTATGTTATTCATTCTCTTCATTATTCTATATGTTTCGATTAGGTCCGAACCCCATCCTTCTGAATTTCAATGATTATCATCCAGTATACTCAGTCCCTCCTCATAAACCAACTCTCTCAACTCCGTATTCAACCCAATGAAACTCCTCTGCACCCCATCCAGTGCCAGTACATTCTTTCTCAAGTAAGGCGGCTTAATTTTCATAAAATACTCCAGGTGTCGCCACACCATCACCCTGTAGAGCTACAAAATATCTTACCTGCTTTTAAATCCAATTCCTTCAGCAATGAAGGACAACATACCATTTGCCTTCCTCAGTACTTGCTGTACTGCAGACCAAACTTATGTGTTTCATGAACATGGATACGCAGGTCCCTCTGCAGAGCAGCATACTGCAACGTTTTACCGTTCAAGTAATACTGGTACTCCTAACAAATAGATGAATTCATATTTGCTTACATTGTATTCCATCTGCCAGACGTTTGCCTACTCACTCAAAGTATCTGTGTTCCTCTAAAACGTTTCACAGATCTTTGCACACTTCACTCTGCCACTCATCTTCGTGTCATCTGTAAACTTTGACAAACTCCGTATGCTCCCAACACCACATCATCTCTATAAATTGTAAATAATTGCAGCCCCAACACTGATCCCTGAAGCACGCCACTAGTCACTGATTTCCAGATATGAATAGCACTCATTTAGGCCAGCCCTTTGCTTCCTGTTAGTCAACCAATCTTCTATCCATACTAATACTTTACTCATAACGCATTTATCTTATGCAGCAGCCTATTGTGTGGCACCTGTCGAACACCTTTTGGGAACCTAGATATATCACATCCACTGAAGCCTCATTGTCTACCTTGCTCATAATGTCTTCATAAATTTCCAAAACACTGCCCTTCAGGAACCCATGTTGTGTCTGCGCAATGGGCCGATTTCTATCAAAATGTCTTGCTATTTCTACCTTGATAATACACTCAAGCATCTTACCCACTGTACGGATTAAACTAACTGGTCTGTAGTCCCCCATCTTTTATCTACCAGCCTTTTTAACCAGTGACGTCTCATTTGCTGTTTTCCAATCAGCTGGAACTGCCCCAAAGTTCAGCAAATATTTAGAAAATTTCCACAATTGAACTTGATTTTACCTCCGCTATCTTGTTAGTACCCTGGAACGCATTTCATCAGGGTTTTGTCTGCCTTTAGATCCATTAGCTTACCCAACACTAGCTCCACCGTAGTAATGATTGTAAGCATGTCCTTTCCTACCCACATCTCTTTGTCAATTACTGGCATGTTATTAGTGTCCTCCATTAGGATGATCGATGCAAAATACCTGCTCAATGCCTCGGCCAATTCATCCTATCCTATAACTAAATTTTCCATCTCTTCCTCTAAATGCCCAACATTTACGTCAACCACTCATTTTCATTTTATATATTTAGGGAATCATCTGCAACCTCTTTTCATATTCTGTGCTCGTTTTTTTTTTCTCTTGTGTTCTATCTTACTTTTCTTTATAGCTCTTTTCGTGGCTTTCTGTTGAGTATTAATGATTTTCCAATCTTCTAGGTTCCTGCTTTGCTTAGCCGCTTTGCATGCCTTCTCTTTAAACTTGGTAGCCTCGTTTATTGCTTAGACACCCAATGCAGATTATCTCTTTTCCTAGAGACTTTCCTTTTCACTGAATATACTTTTTGTAAGGACTTTGAAGACTTCCTTTGAAATCGTCCACTGCTCGCCAACTCTCACCATGAAGTATTTGTTACTAGTCAACTTTAGCCTTGTCCTCCCTCATTCTGTTGTAGTCTCCCTCGTTTAAGCACAGGACCCGAGTATTTAATTTTATCTTCACACTCTCCACCTGTATTTTAAATTTAGCCATACTGTGATCATGCCTTCCAAGCTGAATTCTAACTATGAGGTCATTAATTATTCCTGTCTCATTACACAGGACCAGATCTAGCATCGCTTGCTCCTTCTTCTACGTGCTTTTATTTTAGAGCAGTCAAACCCAGACATTTCGGATTCACTGCTTTTAAAACACCTTTGAAAAAAAAAACAAAGACAGCATGACCTTGTTAAAGGTGTAGCATTGTCACAACAATAGACTTGGGACTTCATCAAAAAGTTTCAGAAAATTCAAATTCACTGCATCTATTGCTTCGCCACAATTTATTTCCCAGTCGGTTTCTCAAATATGATTCACCTTTAGTAATTTGGCATTGACCTGATTCATGTTCATTACTTTCAAATTAATTTAATTCTCAAAGTTCCCTGGCAAAGCATTCATTCTAATAGACTGTTGTATTGTCCTGATTGCTTCTTTGGTGCTAAGCAGACTGTAATTCCCTGCTTTCTCCCTGTCTCCTTTAGAAATATCGGGGTTTTATTTGCTGCTCTCAAATCTGTCAAAATCATCAGGAATTTGGAAGACAGCAAGCAAAGTATCCATTATTCCCATGGGCACCTCCTTCAGGAATCAGGGCTAAAGATTATCAGGCCGTCGGGATTTATGAGATTTCAGTCCAAAAATTTTCTCCAAAACACTTTATTTACTGATTTGATTGTATTTCCTGTTTTTGTTTTCTCTCAGTAGACGAAGAATTGCTTGGAAGTTTTTAAATTATTTCTTTCTTGAAGGCAGAACTGAAGTAGTTACTTCATAGTCTGCCATTTTTCTGCTCTCCATTCACTAGATTTGGACTGCAAGGATGCTACAATTACCTTCTCCAACATTTTATCTTAATATATTGCATTTTGAGAAGCTTTTACGTTTCACGCTTGTTTAATGCACTCTTCCAAAACCTATTACTTCCTGTCTTAAGCTGTTCAATGATTGACCTTCCACAGCCATACAATCACAGAAGCATAGCCTGTGTAGCATCAAAATTACAGCATTATCTATATTATTCCAACTTTACTGCAACAGTCCCATAGCCATGAATGGTTTGACATTTCAAGTGCTCGTCCAGATACTTTTTAATGGCTGTGAGATTACCCGTGATAGCTCCGCACCACCCCCCAACCCCCGCCCCACCCCTCAGGAAGTGCAACCAGACCACATCACACTCTGGGTGAAGAACAATCCATGAATCCTCTCTAAACCTTAAATCCTTCCTTTCAAACGTGTGCTCCCCTCTTCTTGGCCCTTTGACTGAAAGGAGCAGCTGCTGTCTATCCACCCTGTCCATGCCCCTCGTAATCTTATCCATCTGAATCACGTCCCCCTCAGCCTTCTCTGCTCCCAAGTAAACAAATGGACCTTATGAAACCTCTCTCCATAACTGATATGCTCCATCCTTGGGGACATCCTGGCGAATCTCTGTACTCCCTCCAGAATAATCAATCCTTCATGTAATTTAGGTCCCAGAACCCCCAAAATTTGTTCCATCTTGGCCTAACCGAAGTGTTACATAGCTCTTATAATCTGTGCATCGATGAGTAAATGCTATGCCTACTGTTTCCAATGACTTCTTACGCAACGTTTTATTCTTCCCCGTTATATTCACGGATATGTGGAGAAGCACCCCCTGAGCTTCCTGGTGTGCTGCCATTCATTGTATACTCTCCTGTCTGGTTCCTTCCTCTAAAGTGCATCACCTCATATTTATCAGGGTTGTATCCTATCTGCCATTGATCCACTCATCTGACCATTCCATCTGTATCTTCTTGTAACATAAGAACTTACTCCTCACTGCCAAACACACAGCCAATATTTGTGTCAAACACAGACTTATTTATCACGTTGCAACTCCCCATCCACATTCACACCTACATCATTTGTAAATACCACAAATAATAAGAGTGACAGTACTGATCATTGTGGTACATCAGGTGACACAAACAGCCTTCTACCTCCACCTATTTGTTTTGCAAAATTTTCTCTAACACTGATCTGAAAGACCCCGGTCAACAGTTCCCTGCTCTATCTCTACCACCCTTTCTATAAAGGGTGTTCTCCAGTCTTCGGGCCCTCACTTGTGACCAGATTCTCTTTAAACATTAGCACCAGTGCCTTTCATTCCTTGTCTCCACCAGCAGCTTGAGATGTAACTGACCTAGAACTGGGGATTGGTCCAGTTTTATACCAGCCAAAACCATAAATCCCTGCTCACATCTTACATCAATCTGTTCAAGAGCTTCCCTGTCCATCTTCTTGAACTCTGTACCTGCTTCCAGCTTTTCCAATGTAAACAGACGTGATGTTCTCCTACAACAATCAATCAGCTTTCTCCAGTTTTAAACACAGATTCCCGCCTTGATCTCAGACCAATTTTCCTCAGCAGGCCATTGTACTATCTGAGAGATTAATCAGGAGAATGCCCATTCAGTATATGTGATCAGTATATTTTACTTAGATCAAGACATCAAAATTGTACAGATACAATCCAGGTACAGTCTCACCAACCCTCTGTGTTACTAATGCAGAATGTCTTTACTTCTAGTAGGAGCAAATCACTGCAGAAGCTGAATCTGTACTGAAACCAACAGATGCTAGAGATCACAGTTAGTCAGACAGCATCGTAAAGAGAGAGTAAGCTGATACTTTGAGTCTAGCTGATTCGTCATCGTCTGTATTCAGATTCTCTTTAAAGGGAAAGGGGCGCAGCACTGACACCTGTGGCACACCAGCGTACACCGTACACACAAACAACCTTCTACCACTACCTATGTTCTCCAATAGTTTCTCTAATGCTTACCTTCCCCTGTTTCCATATGTTCCTCCCAATGCACTTTGCTTTAATGTTTTCTGATAACATAATATGTGTGCTAATTGAAAGTCCTCCTGAATATCTGACTGCACCACGTTCACTGATTCGCCATTATTTACATCTACAAGAGATATCTTCAAGAATAAAATTGTAAATTATAACTTCCCTTTCATAAATGCAGAACAACTCACTTGAAATTTGCTATTACTTACTCAGTGTCCAATAAGATCTTCCTTACAATAGGTTGCAACAGATTATCTACTGTGGATGACAACTAAATGGACAGAAGTCCTCCACTATCCCATTCCTTCACTTTGTTAATAATTTGAATGCATTTATAACCTTCTGAAGCGAATACAGAAAAATACAGTGTTCCCTATTGCAATCAATATGTGTATTGCTGTTTTCTCTGAAATTTAAGTTTGAATTACATCTGGTCTGTCAGAATTTTCAATCCTCATCCCACTTCTATTTTCAAATACTACCACATAACTGTATATCATGATTTTACATGTTAGTTACAAAGGTCCCATGACGACCTCATATTTCTGGGAGATTTTCTGGATCTTCCTCTTTGAAGACAGACTCAATGTCACTGTTTAATCTCCTTGTAATTTTTCTGTTCACTACAATAAGTCCACGTACCCACACATTCGCTGTACCACATTTGATCTTGGTTTCATTTTCCTTTCAAGTATCAACAGACGCTTTTCGTTAATATTTACAAATAACAAAGAAAATCACAGCACAGGAACTGGCCCCGTCAGACGCCTTAGCCTGTGTCAATCTAGATCCTCTATCTTTACCTGTCGCCTATTTTCTAAGGTTCTGTATTTCTCTGCTCCCTGCGCATTCACGTATCTGTCTGGATACGTATTAAATGACGCTTTCGTCCCCGCCTCGACCACCTCCACTGGCAATGCCTCCCAGCACGATAACCCTTTGTGCAAAGAACTTCTCGAGCATATCCCCAGTAAATTATTCCCCTTTCATCATGAATTCTTGATCCCTAGTAACTGACTCCCCCATTCTGGAAATCATGTTCTAGCTAGCCACCCTGTTTACACCTCTCATGATTTTGTAAACCTCAATCAAGTCCTCGCTCAAACTCCGTCTTTCTAATGAAAATAATCCTAATCCATCAAACCTCTCTTTAAACATCGTTCTCTCCATCCTCAGTAACATTCTGCTGAAAATCCTCTGCCCTCTTTCCAAAGCATCCAGATCCTTTCAGTAATGTGGCAACCAGAACTGTCTGGAATATTCTGAATGTGGCCGAACCAATGTCCTACACAACTGTAATATGGGGTGCCTATTCTTGTACGCAATAGATTCCAACTTCTCCACTTCTTAAATTGTTAGAATGCATGAAGGAAAGTATGCTGTATGCCTTTTTGATCATTCTATCGACCTGCCATTTTCAGCGAACAATGGACCTGAACACCCAGATCTCTCTGTACATCAATTTTCCTCAGGGCTTTTTTCCAGTTACTGGATAATTCATTCTCGAATTGGATCTTCCGAAATGCATCTCCTCACATCTGCCCTTTCTCCACCAAACCCGCCAATCTATCTAAATTCTGCTGTGTTCTCTGACAGTCCCCTCAATTTTCTGCTACTCTACCAATCTTAATGTCATCTGCAAACTTGCTAATCAGACCACCTATACCTTCCTTCAGATCATGTAAGTATATCACAACAAACAGTGGTCCCAGCACGGATCCCTGTGAAACACCACACATAACAGTTCTCCATTTTGAGAAACTCCCTTCCATTACTACTCTCTGTCTCCTGTTGGTCAGCCAGTTCTCTATACATCTAGTTAGGACACCCCGGACCCTTGTGACTTCACTTTCTCCATCAGTCTATCTCATCTAACGCCTTATTGAAGTCCATGTATATGACATCTACAGCCCTTTCTCCACTTTGTTATTCCTCAAATAATTCTATTATGTTTGCTAAGATGTGACCTTCCCTGCGCAAATCATGGAAGGTCTTGTGTGGAGTCCGACTCTTTTTTTTACCCTGGAGTCATACTGGTTTTATTTCCAAAGCAGGACTTTATAAAATGCCACAATGATTGGCTGCGTACAAAATGAATGTTGTTTTGAACAAAATACAATCTATCAACAAATAAAAATTTGCAAACGCAAATTAGCACCCCCAGACTTATTGGTGCGTCTGTGCGGGAGATGCGGTATGTGTGCGTGTGTGGGGGGGCGGGGGTGGGGGTGGGGTGGCGTGCGAGTGAGAGAGAGAGAGGATGCGTATGTTTGCTTCCATGTGTGTGAGCGAAAAGAGTGTGTGTATGTTTAAGGATGAGAATGACAGCCTGTACTCAAGTTAAAACACAGACAGATTTGGCAGATCCTTGTCCCCACACACACCCAGTCCGTGATTTCAGAGCTTCCATGCTCTGCAGCCTCTGCTCCATTTGTTGTTCATGTCGCAGACCCTGACGCTGTAACTACAATCCCCATGCTCCATCCAGAGTTGGGTCACCAAATCCTCTGGTCTCCCTGAATGTCTGAGGTAGCTCACAACACAACCTCCAGCAAAGCATCCCCAGCCCCTCCACTAAGTGTTCAATAACAGGAGACAATCAGACTTCCCTCCACAAAAAGTGAGATAGCTACTCCTTTATAATTATAAGTCAGGGTCCTCCTCGTGTTTCTGACCACGTGATCAGCTGAGAGGGACAAACACAGGCGTTCAGTGGACAGGCACAGAACACGTTTTAAAGACATGAGTCAAAGATGCTGAAACTCCCTGTCCAACATGGAGCACAACTTGGGACACACCGGGAAGTGAGCAACAACCCGAAACACAACTCGACGTCCACGGAGCACCACATGGGACACACCAACAAGTGAACAACAGCCCAGCCCACACATTGCTTTCCAACATGGAGCACGACGTGGGACACACCGAGAAGTGAACAGC
The DNA here is from genome assembly GCF_020745735.1 of Hemiscyllium ocellatum. Taxonomy (NCBI): domain Eukaryota; kingdom Metazoa; phylum Chordata; class Chondrichthyes; order Orectolobiformes; family Hemiscylliidae; genus Hemiscyllium; species Hemiscyllium ocellatum. The sequence continues at coordinate 907,857 of NC_083421.1, read as the reverse complement.
TGCCCTGCACACACTCCCTTTTCCATGGAGTAACGCATGGGACACAGCGGGGAGTGAACAATAGCCTGACACATACCATTACATTATTTCTGAACTTCGTGATGCCAGCATTCGATACAATACACAACCAAAAACCAAGGCCAGAGAAACATACAGATGGACAGAGACATTCACATTAAAGATAGAAACGGACAATTAAGACGAAAACAGCATGTTGTTGAAATATGAGAAAAAAAAACAAGGGAGTGGTTCTATCTGGAGCAGTGAGACCTTGCCGGTTCAAATCACAAGAATGGGAACATTGAATAAATACATTGCCAGATCAACTGACAAAATTTGTTCCACTAAATTCTAAATCTGCCTCACAGAAAAAACGCAGAAACTATAAACTTGGACAAGTAGACAACCCAGCATGGCAGACTATCCCGGTGTATTGCTCAGTAAACTGGACTATCTGCCCAGCATGGGGAGCTGTGCAGACTATGCTAATGTATTGCTCAGTAAGCTGGAACAGTTGCCCAACGTGGCAGTATTGCGAAACTTTGCCGGTATATTGCTCTACATTTGCACTACATAACTGACTAACACGGGACAATTTGCCACCCATACTGTGAGGGACAGTAAATGGGCTCCCACAAATAAATGTCTCTGTACCTTCATGCATCAGTTCAAGGCAAGTGGTTTTATGTGTGCATGTGTGTGTGTGTGTGTGTGGTTCTGTGACTGTGTTGGATGTGAAAATCCTTTTCTAAGAGAGAGCACACATGGAGGAAATCAATTTAAATGTGACCAACTGTTAGGGCTGGGTATAATGGACACAGAGAGAGATAGTTCATGGGCAGCTGTTAATGACGTGCTTGAGAATATTAAAGTAAAGGCATTACCGGAGCCAACGGATTATAAATCAGTACGCACAGGAATGATGGATGGATGGGGAGTTCTGTGTGATATCAGATATGACGTGTGAAATATTGACTCAGATTTGTTTCTGCAGGTTTGCAGCTGTGAGTGTCAGCAACAGACGAATGCCGTATTTAAGACTGTATTTCACAGTTCATGGTTCAAATAGCAGCTGGGATGAGCCACTGAAGAATATACTGGAGTTATCAATCGTTACAATTAGGAATGGTCAGGGTTTAGTGTCAGAAATTGGTTCCTGGTCAAAGTGATCACCATTGTTGTCATTTGTCTATTTCAGCTTCAGATATTGGCCGGGATTAGATGCAGTTAGAAGAAGGAAATGCAGTTTGTAACCAGAACAAAAGGTAGTGACCTCAATGCTTTCAATAATCACATAGCAAGTGCAGTGATACAACGGATCATGGTTCACAGCTGAAACTGAGCAAGTCAACATAGCAACCCATGAGTAACACTGCCAGAAGCAAGGAGGGAGAGAGTGATTTCACAATTTAGTAGTGGTTTGTCAAGTGAATATCTGGATTTAGAGTCTTATCAGTAACAGTAACAGTGGCAAGGAGGGTAGAGTGAATGAAAGAACAGTATTACTGTCAAACATGGTTTATAGAATTAATGACTGAACAGTGAGACTTACCAGGTACACCAACGAAAGCCAGGATTATATTGTATAATGTAAAGTGCGTATTTGATACGCCACGATAATGACTTCCAATCATAATATATAGAAATAAACCAAACATCCCAGTTTAAACTCTTGTCCATTCTTGGGACATTCCAGTCAAATGTTCTCAGATTATGATCCATGACAGTAACATTCTAGTTTAATGTTCACGGATTCAAATTCATTGTTGAAACATTCCAGACTTTGTGCTCAGACTCTGATCTCTCCCATCTTTCTCTCTGGAGCTGCTGATTCCTGTTAACACTTTTGGTGATGCTCTCACGATACCTTGGGATAACACATTGAACGGAGCCCACTTATCATTAAAAGATGGAAACCGTCCACTGGGGTAATTGCAAGCCATGGAGACTAACATTACTCACAGTCACTGAACAAACAGGTCCAGTTAACCCCTTCCTGACATCACTTCTCATATCACAATAAAAGGGAACATTTACTCGGTGTGGGTGGAATGGATGGGCATTGCTTCAGGATGGACCATTAATCTTTCAATCTTCTTATTGTTTCTTCCGTGTATGTGGGAGTAGAGCAAGAACACTGCAGGACTGTGTATATTGCGTATTGTTTATAAAAGGCGACAGTGAAAAAAATGACAGACCAGCTTCATAAGGTGACTGGTGGGCTAATTTCCAGAGACAATAAACCAGTGTATATGTTTATTGCCCATTGATTTTGTGTAATGTTGCTCCTGGTTTTATGTGCACTGTTGTCAAATTCTTCCATAACCTTGGGACATCATTCTGAGCATCGAGACTGCTGTGCAGGAGGAAGGAATTCTGTCCCCATGCCTCTATTACAAAGGGACAGAGGAAGGCCATTCAGCCTCTCAAGTCTGTTACAGAGGGACAGGAGGAGGCCATTCAGCTTCTTGAGCTTGTTATGCAGTATCCATTTGCTGTATAATACTTATGGAGAAGAATACTTCGAATATAAATTTTATAGTTTTAAGTTTAGTCAGGCTAACTTTGAACATTTTATGTTGACATTTTGAAAGTCTGCTTTGGAGAAACTACTGGCAGTATATTGGGTGGCCTTCACAAATGAATTAGAGAGTCTAGCGTCAGGATGTTCCTGTCTATGAGCAGGGTAAGGCTGGTAGGTGTAGGGAATGCTGCATGGCGAGCAGAATTGAGGCTCTGTTCAAGAAAAGGCGGAAGCATATGATAGGTACAGACAGTAGGGATCAAGTGAATCCATCGTGAAGTACCACGGATGTAGGCTAATACCCAAGAGGGAAATCAGGAGGGCAAAATTGGGACATAAGATATCTTTCGAAAATATGGTAAGGGACAATCCAAAGAGATTATACAAACACATTAAGGCCAAAAGAGTGACTAGGGAGAGAACAGGAACCCTTAAATATCAGCAACTGACCTATGTGTGGAACTACAGGAGATCGGTATGAAATTAAATAAATATTTTGCATCAGTATTTACTGTGGAGTAGGATATGGAAGGTAGAGAACTTGGGGAAATGAATGGTGATATCTAGAAAATTGTCCATATTACAGAAGATGAAGAGCTGAATATTTTAAAATGCATTAAGGTGGATAACTCCCTCTGACCTTTTAAGTGACTCTTGGTTAGGCACATGGATTTTAGTACAATGAAGGTTAGTCTGACCTTAGAGTAGGATAAACTGCCGGCACAACATCAACAGCTCAAGGGCCTGTACTGTGCTGCACTATTCTATGATCAATGAACTGATCAGGTGTACCCCAGAATCTATCGGGAAGCTAGAGAAGTAATTGTTCGGTCTCTGGCTGAGATACTTGCATCATGGACAGTCACAGGGAAGTTTGTGCCATTGTTTAAGAACAGTTCAGAAGGAAAAAAAACAGGAAACTGTAGACAAGTGGGTTGGATGTCATTGGTGGGTAACTTGTTGGAGGGGATTCAGAGGGACAGTATTTACTTGTTTGGAAATGTAAATTCACATTAGCGATAGTCAACATGACTTTGCATATGAGAAATCGTGCCTCACTAATTTGATTTAGCGTTTTGAAGAAGTGACGAATAAGATTGATGAAGGTACAGAAATAGAGCTGTGGAATGGAATATGGACTTTAGTAAGGCATTCAAAAAGTTTCCGCATGGTAAACTGGTTAGCATGGTGACATCACATAGAATACAGGGAGAGTTCGAGTAATTGGCTCGAAGTTAACAGACGAAGGTAATGTTTGTGAGCTGTGTTGTTTCGACTGGAGGCCTGTGACTAGCAGTGTGCCACAAGGTTCTAATGCATTTTATCATTTCATATAAATGATTTGGACATGAATACAATAGGAATTGTTAGTGAGTTTGCAGATTACACCAAAATTGGTGAGATAGTGGACAGTGAAGATGGTTAACTCAGAGTAAAACAGGGCCCTGATCAGATGGGCTAAATGGCCGAAGAGTGGCTGATGGATTTCGTGTCAGACAAACGGAAGGTGTAACATTTTCTTGAGGCAAATTGTGTTCGCACTTATAGGTAGGATCCTGGGAAATGTTTTCAAACACAGACAGCTACATAGAAATTATAGAAGCCCTGCTGTGTGGAACCAGGCCATTTGGCCCATCGAGTCCACACTGACCCTCCAGATAACATGTTGACCAACACATTCATACGTTACCCCGGTAACTCTACATTTCCCATAGACAGTCTACTGAATCTGCACATCACTGGATACTGCGGATCAATTTATTGAGGTCAATGAACCTAGGCTGAACATTTTTGGCTGTGAGAGGAAAACCAAACACCCAGAGGAAACTCACGCACACACAGGGAGAAGATGCAAACACCGCACAGAGAGTCACCAAAGGGTGGAATCAAACCCAGGTCATTGGCGCTGTAAGGCAGTATTGCTAGCCACTGTACCACTCAATGACCATTTGCGAGAGAAACTGCATCCTCTCACTTTCTCTCGATCTGCCACATCTGTTCAAATGATGTCAAATTCCAGTGCAGTGCTTCCGACAAGCCCTCCTTTATCTCCACCCAGGATTCAAATTCTGAATGACAGGCCCTTAAGCTGTGACTGACACATTGCCTGATCTTCTGCCCTCACCCTTTCCCCATCTTCCCAGATCAAGTTGCCCATTAATACTGCAGCATGCAAGATAATTGATGATCTAAAATAAAACAAGGAACTGCATATACTGGAGATCGAAAACAAAAGCTGTTCTGATGAAGAATCTCCAAATTAAAAATGTTGCCTCACTCTCTTCCTACAGAGGATTAGGAAGAAGTGAATTCTGAAATGAATTCCTGATGAATGGCTTATGACTGAAACATCGACTTTCCTGCTCCTTGGATGCCCCCTGACCTGCTGTGCTATTCGAGGGCCAAACTTTCGACTTTCTTCCTTTAAATGGTACCAGAACCGTCGAGTTTTGTTTGCAAACACTGGTGTGTCTAATTTCCTGTTTAGAACGTACACATTTCTTTCCCTGCAGCATACACATCTCCCACCAGTGTTTGCTTGTACTTCTTGTTTATAATATCCAGTCAAATTGTTTCTTTGTAACCTGATTGCAAGGGTGAGATGAATGGTAGATTCAGCAAGATCTTTCCTGAGGCCTTTCTTGATGCCACAAAACCTCGCTGCACTTTGTTCAAACAATATATTAATTGGAAAGGCAGAGAAGGATATGGGCCAAGCGCAGGGAAATGGGGTGAATGTTGACGGACATTTTGGTTGGTATGGACCATTTTTGGCTGAAGGGCCTGTCTCCTTGCATGACTGTAAATGAATGTGGTTTTGGGAATAAGCAGAGAGGATGAGATTGAGCAAAAATATCATGGAAGGGTGTGTTCACAGGTTTCAGAATGCTGTGATATAGACATTTCGATAGCATCCGGGAAAATAAGACAGGATTACCAGGAATGATGGGGAACAGAATATAGGTGTGAGTTCAGATGATGGAGAGTTTTGGATGAGGATTTGTTCTGCAGCTCCGTAACTGTGAGTAGGGTCAGCAGAGTCTTCAACTCATCCGTCTGAATTTAGCAATAATTTATCTTTGAGTGATTTTCATTGAGTGTGACAGGGAGATTTTCTGCATGAGGCTGAGCTAGTTTCCTGGTGCTATCTTATCGAACTCACCTCATTAACTACCCACCTAACCCCATGGTGTCCCTCTCATTCAATGCCAGCCCGATTCTCCGACCCATCATGGTTAGAGGTACCCACCATCGCCCGGATGCCCCCGGATATTCCGTGATCCCTGACACTGGTGCCATCTTTAAAAGGACAATGGGCACTCGATTGAGCTTTCCTCAATTTGGAGCAGCCATGTACAGTTTACCCAGAGCACAGCAGATAAGGGAAAATTACACCACGATTTGTCAACAGGGTCACAGATATTCTGGTAGATGGGTTAGTACATCTCCTCCCAGAGTCGGCCACACCACCAGACCCACCGAGCATGGTCTGAACTCATCACCCAGCTCAGTGCAGTATCAGCGATCTGTAGCAATGTCCAGCAATACAGGAAAAACGTCGATGACATTCCCTACTCTGCGAGGATAGGGTCATTGTATGCTCTCTCGTCCCTCACACTGAATGTATGTCTGTTCCAGCACCAACACCTGAACAGGGCTCATGCTCCACCTCTCTCACTCCTGCATGCATCACCCCCACCCCCCACTGTGTCTCTTGCCTTTGTAATATCCCCACAGATTGTAGAATGCTCCGGAGAATGCTGATTATGGAATGTTCCAGATAATATTTCAAACAGTTCCCAGTCTCAGGAAAATGGCAGTGCTCCAGTGTGTAAAACATTAGGTGAAGGAACAGAGCGTTTTTTTTAAAAAATCACATGCAAGTAAAATCCATAACGAGCCCATTCAGCCCTTCAAATGTGCTGTACCATTTAGTAATCTGACTGTCTCCTGAGCTCCATGTTGCAGAAACTTTCAATAATTCAGCTTCCTGATTTCCTGTCACTGACCAGACGACACTCAGGCACTTTCTACCCTTGGTTTCTTCAAGCACGTGTTCGAGAGGAATTTCTCTCAGGGACCAACCCTCCAAAAATTTGTTTCATCAGTTTTTTACTTTCATAAAATTGTAATCATGCTTCACACGGACCAATCAAAAATGTACTCATATTTTATAGTTATCAATATCTAATCACAATTAGTAATTCTGGTTATTTCGCTTGGGTCAACTTATTATATTCAACCAAAGATAGCATCCAATCAACTGTCTCATTATAAAATATAATTTCCAGCGGAGATTTTTTTTCGTCAGCAATTATCTTGACCGTTATCTGAATTGTACCTTTTTTCCTTCTTATCAAAGTTTATATTTTACTTTGACTTTGGCTATTTCTATCAAAGCAGTTACGCAGTAGTGCAATCTGTTGGCTGTGTGGCTGGCTTGTGATGCAGAGAAAGGCCAACAGCGCAGGTTCAATGCCCCACACAGACAGAGGACGCCCTCTCAACATCATCCTGTCACGCGAGGTGTGATGACCCTTAACATAAGCCATAATTTGTGGCCTCACTAATGAGACAGTGGTCATTTGGTACTCTATTCTACCCATGTTAACATATTAATTTTTTCAAAAATATTTTTATTCAGAGAAAATCTTTTTAATGCTTCAATGAACCAACAATACCCAACTCAAAAAGCAATGCAAATTGAACACAATTACACCCCTGTCCATGTAGATAATAAAAGGTAAATCAATGGAGTGAAGAAAATTTTTTAAAAATTAAAAAACGAATAGTAGAACTCAGTGTAACAAACCTGTAGATCTCAACCTTCAAGAGCATTAACTAATACACGTTCATTTGTTCGTAATTCCTCCTCTCTGGACATTAGATTCATGAGTCAAGTTAGTCATAGCTATATAAAAGTCCTTATTAGTGTGGCAGATCAGACTGTATCTTGGTAATTCAAAAAGGGCTGCCATGTCTTAGAAAAATCCTCTATTTTCTGGTGCAATATACCTTTAAAAAAGTTCAAAGGGCTATGCTCCATGACGAGGTTAGGACAACCCAAAAGAACCAGGGGGTTTTCAGACACCCAACATAACAGAACTTTTTTTTTGTGAACACAGGGAGTGAGGGTATTGAAGTAATTTTTCCTACACACATCTGAGTAAGGTAGACTGGGCAGGCCCAGGAAAAGGGAGACCTGATCCATCTCCAATTCCGCCCCCAAGATCCTCTCCATCCCACCGAACACACCGCTCCTATAGCGCTGGTGGAAGGTCAACAAGCAATGAATAAGAGTGCCCATAGTCATTCTGTATTTAAGACGTACTCCCATCTTGAATTATGAGAGAGGATCTGGGGCCAGATAGACTCTGTGAAGAATCTTTAAGCATTCTCCGGAGCATTCATGGCAAGAGTCTTCTTACAGGTCGAAATACTTCTTACATTTTCACAAATATCCTCCACTGTGTCCGAAGAGATCTGAACTCCCAACTCTCTTTGCAGACCTCAGAAAGGCACAAAGTCTCGTCTGAGGGGCCACTGTCCAACAAATGACAAAGGGTACTGACAGAGAGTGTGTTCTTAGCATTAAGCACCCTCTTCTCTGTATCAGATCTATACGGGTCTGTTAAAAGCGTGGTTCTCTTTGGAATAACATCTCTGATCTGATAAAAAGAAAACAGAAGAGATCTCTACTCGATAGTCTATTGTTACGACTTATTTGATCAAAGGACATCCTTGCTTCTCCCTGAGATAAATCATCAAAGCAAGATACACCCACGAGTTGCCCATAGTTTAAACATGGAATCCAGTATCCCCCGTCGGAAACACGGTACACCACATTTTGCGGTAAGAAATGAGGTTTGGCTATATTGCCCTAAATCGGACACCTTGCCCTCCCTACTTTAAAATTATTGATACTGATTGGGAAATGGCAATACTCCATAAATGTCCTCCTTTTGTCTGTGAATAGTAGACTAATAAGGGAGCACTTTGCCTGTGAAGCTTCAATATATAACCATATTGACGCTGAGGCCTCACTAACATCGGGTAAAGAAGAGCTTTTTTGATAGCTTTTAATATTCGGGAGATTTACTCCCCTCAAACTGTGGGATCGTTGTAATTTGGTTAACTTATGGTGGTCGCTTATGGTGACAAATCAAAGAGCTACATCATCAATTTAGTCTCCTAAATGTCGTTCTGGGAAACATCAAAGAAAGCATTCACACGGGATATACAAACAAGGGAGGGAATTCATGTTAATAAGAGCTATCCGACCTAGCCAGGATATTGGAAGTGCCTCCCATATTCGAAGGTCTTGTTTAATTTTGTCAAACAAATGGACAAATCCCACGTGAAATATACGTTCAAATATAGGATTAATGAATATACCTAAATAGGGAACATCCTCATTACCCCCGGGACCATTGAAAAGGAAATCAGGATTCTCCCACAGCATCAGTTATTTCCCTGAGTTCGCCCATAGACATGGTCCCCGACTTTGTAAAATCAATGGTGTATCCGGAAAAGGCACCAAACGGACTGATGCATTGCATGAGGTGAGGTACCAAAACTGTGGGATTTAACATAAATTTAAGACCGTCATCTGCAGACAATGTAATCTTACGTGACTTCCATCCCACTTCTGGGGCAGATATGTGGGGGTCCCTGCAGATGGCCTTCGCCAGTGGCTCAAACACCAATGTAAACAACACTGTTGAAAGGGGATAACCTTGTTGACTGCCTCTGGAAATATTAATTTTACAGGATCGCACACAGAGGATCACTTTCAAGGACCCTCACCCACTTGATAAAAACTTTGCCTAGGCCAAATCATTCTAACGTATAGAAGAGATACAGCTATTCAACCCAAGCAAATGCCTTCTCTGCATCTAAAGAGATCATTAATACCTTTATAATTTGCTGTTGACACACTTGGATCATATTGAGTAATCTAACATTGTTGGAATATCTGCAGCCTTTTATAAGCCGGTTTGGCACACTTTGTCAATGGAATGAAAAATAGTTTCCATCATTAATATAAGGGACTCAGACAGAATTTTGAAATCAACATTTAGAAGTGAGATGGGCCTATAGGAAGCACAATCTTTTGGTGTCTTCCTTTTCTAAAGAATAAGAGATATATGAGCATCCTTTAAGGATCATGGGAGGCATTCGTGACTGTGGGAGTGACTAAAATGGTAAGCATCAGCCCTGACAATAGGTTTATAAATTCCTCATAAAATTCACGTGGACATCCGTCAGGACCGGACGCCTTTCCGCCCAGAAGCTGCTTTACACCCTCCAGCACTGACAATGGTGCATTAAGGCAAGCCACTTATTTGGGGATTACCCCTAGAAGATCCAAGTTCTTGAAGAAAGATTCCATCTATCCTCATAATGCTCAGTCGGATATAATTCGGAGAAAAGTCTCCGAAATGCTGCTTTAATCTTTATGGGATCTCAGGTAAGGGTTCCAGTACCTTCCCTAGTTGAGGTAATGGCTGTGGGGCTCTCTCTTTCCTCGCAATGTAGGCTGAATACTTGCCTGGCTTATCACCATGCTCAAACAGTCTTTGTTTTGCAACGTAAGTTCCTTCTTGGCTGTTTGTGTGACCATGGAATTCACTGCAGACCGAAGCGTTGTGATCCTTTGTAGCCTAGCCAGCGAGGGTCTATCACAATATGCCCTCTCGGCTGCCTTCAACCATGCCTGGAGCAAGCGTTCCTGCTCCCCCTTCTGCTGCAACATAATGAATAATTATTCCTTTGGCATAAGCCTTAGCAATTTCCCATAGAATGGATGGGTTACTGGTTGAATCTGAATTAATGGCTAAGAAAGATCTGAATTCATTACAGAAATACTGAATCTACTTACTATCCTTAAGAATAAAGGGATCCATTCGCCAGTGTCTCGAACCTGCTGTATTGTCCTTAATCTTAACCAATCGGTATACTGCTGCATGGTCATAAATGGTAATATTCCCAATTGGACAGAACAAGACTGAATCAAAGATTGCTGCAAGGTGAGGAAGAGATCAACACTAGTGTGGCATTTCTGCGGGTTAAAGAAGAAAGTAAAATCCCTATCTATGAGGTGGATCTGCCTCCATACATCCACCAGCTCCACTTCCACACAAAATCCACTATTTGCTTGGATTGGAAAGATGGTGCTGGGGGCCTTTGGGCATGCTGTCCACCGTGGGTACAAAAGACAATTGAAATCTCCTCCTAGGATAATGTGCTGCGAAGAAAGATTACTTAATTTGGAAAATGCATCTATCATGAATTTAAGGCAGTGAGCCAGGGGGCAATTAACATTCAAAATATCGCTTTCTTCCCCATATATCTTTGAGGGTTATGATATTCCCTTGGGTGTCTAATACAATCTAGTAATTTAAATGAAAGATTCTTCCTCACCAGTATGTCTTTTCCCCTATTCCTATTATTAAAAGACAAGAAATAAACACGATGAAACCAACCTTGCTGTAATGTCAAATGTTCCTTGTCATCAAAGTGCATCTCCTGCAATACGACAATATCCACCCTCTCCTTTTTAAGATGAGAAAGTACCTTTTTCCTCTTAACTGGCGAATGGCTCCCCTAAATGCTCCAGATACACCATTTAAGCACGACATTAGCCTTTACACATTGAAACAATATTTGAAATCCAGAGAGGAAGAACTCGAATTACAAATCACTGAGCACCAATGAAAAAAGGATCGTAGAGCCTAAAAAGACATACAAACTAAAGCTACTACAACTAACAAGCTCTCAAAACGTTCCAAAACTAAATATATACAAAAACAAAAAAAAGGATACAAAGTGCCAATGGCACTCAGGAGGGGCATTGACCCCCCGCCGACTGGGGGCATTTGCACGTCACAAATCTTTATCTTCTGCCCCATTATCAATACTGCATCCAGGGCAATTAATCACAAACATCGGGATTGAACTGCCCTTAGGTAGGCATTCTGTCATCACGATCACCTTCTTAACTCCCTCCACACAAACTAAGCAAGAGAAAAA